>NC_049212.1:41075093-41375093 GCF_013347855.1 Anguilla anguilla
TTTCAGATTAACCCCTTCGCACACATGCCAAATCTTCCCAATCCCTGCCCATTTAGGGAGTACCTAATTTAAGCTTTAAAACTCCAGATGTGAGCATCACAGAGACATGAAAAATGGCTTAAATGAAGCCGGACATTTGTACCATTGTAACTCATTAGCCCATAATACCTCTGCTGAGCCAAAAGTTCCCAAAACAAATTTCTTGGAATTAACAGGTATGTGTGACAGATACAACTTTTGCATTCCAATATGTCACTTGAATATGTCCCCACCATGGTATGCCATCCAGCCCTAGCCCACAAAGAATATGTCTCCCCATTGGTCCTTTTAGGTACCTCAACCAATAAAAACATCAGATAATAAACACAAAATGAACATGAAAGTTCTAAAAGGCAAAAGCACTACCCAGTGAGCTACGAGGGAAGTAGACGTCTGAGCTTCAAAGTTGTGCTGTTTTAAACGTGCGCACTTGTATATTATTATGGCCACATTTCCCTCGCAGCATGTAACATTCGCATCTCTCCTGCTTCTCCTTTAAGGCACTTGTATGGTGTTGGTGTTAATACCGTTGGGGGAATAGTAGTTAATTATAACTATAACGTCACTGTAACTGTTAGCGTATTATGCGACTACAACATGTATGTTTATGTGGGCCCGTCTCTTATAAAAAGATCGAGTGAAGATTCCATTCCTCAAATGTGTTGTCTGAAGAACAACAACAACAAAAAAAAAAACAATTGTCATTTTGAAAGAGGCACATACTGAATGAATATCTGGGTATGTATTTTTTTATTTGCACTGACATTTTCTCTCATACGTTATACAGGGTAGGAATGTCCTCATCCACATATTGATTTTATAATAACTCTTCCTTCAGTATTATTATTATTATTATTATTTAGTAGCAGCACTAGTAGTAATAAGAGTAATTGTTGGGATGGATGATATGGCAACAAAACATTTTTTTTTTTTTTTTTTTCATGTCAGTCCATATTCATGATAAAGAAAAGAATTATTTCGGACATATAAATTCCTTTTTACTCCAGTATGAAAGCTTAAGATACCAGGTTAGACGTGGTTTGGATTATAACTTATTTTCAGTCAGACATCAAAATTTACCAACAAGTGCATGGGTTACAAGCAGAAATATATTAAAATAATGAATGCATTATTTAAAAAATAACTAAAATCTCAAATTTTGTCAGCACACATCTTTGTCAGATTTTAAAACAGATTTCTAGTGTTACAGGAAAAAACAAAACAAACATATCAGTTCATATCAATTACTTTTATCACTTTTCTTGAATCCCTAATTTTCTAGCATGCTTAACAGCATCATGTCTTTTGCTAAATAAAACGCTGTTGCCCGTGATGTCTTTGTGTCTTTACATGTGATGTCTTTGTGTCTTTACATGTGATGTCTTTGTGTCTTTACATGTGATGTCTCCGTCTTTGTGTGTGATGTATTTGTGTCTTTACGTGTGATGTCTTTGTATCTTTACATGTGATGTCTCCCTGTCTTTATGTGTGATGTCTTTGTGTCTTTGTTTTATGGCTCTGATTCTACTAATTCTGCCCTTTTAATTGCTGTAATAGTTCAGTCCTGCAAATATTTAATGACCCTGCACTTCCATATAAATACATAATTCAGCCTTATGACAATGAATGAGTGCCAGTGCAAAATGGGTAGACGTGGATAAAATATTCAAGGGATTGTTCAGGTTGTTCAGGATGCGCAGGTTCAGAAGCCACATGCACAGATATACATCTAATGGAAATATGATTAACACCCCAAATGCAGACGCAGAAATTTTGAAAATGGTCTTTAGATATATTATGTACACAAAAATATTAACACCCAAAATAATCTAGAAAGCTTGTGTATCAAATCCTAACCTGCTATTTAAGTGTGATTTAATTAAATAGAGGACATCTGCTGTGAGAGTACATCTTAATCTGATAATGAACTTGTTAAAATTGCAATGTTACTATTTTTCTTGTTTATCAAAAGCTGCCATGCATTACTAAGTATTTGTAAAGGCTTAATTTCATTTTTCACTGAGTACTCTGTTGTTACATCTTGGAAGATTCACCCTAACATGCAAATAAATAAATAAAAACACAGAACTTTGCTCCTGTTCAAATAAAACATGGTTCATTTTTTTTTTTTTTTTTTTTTTTTTTTAATAATATCATCTCTGCAGGATTCATTGTGAAACTAGACCATGGAGAATGGATCAGTGGTGACGTCATTCATATTGAAGGCATACACTCAACTGGAAGACCACAGATATCTATACTTCACAGGTTTCCTGTTCTCATTCATCCTTATGATATTAACAAATATAATTCTTATTATAGTAATTTACATTGAAACCAGTCTCCATGAACCCATGTATTTTTATGTGTGTAACTTAGCAGTGAACGGAATTTATGGCACTATATCTTTATTACCATCAGTACTGGGTAATTTAATGTCTCATACTTATGAAATATCTCTGGCTGCTTGTCTTTTACAGATCTTTTGTATACACACATATGCTGCAGTTGAATTTACTACTTTAGCTGTGATGGGTTATGACCGGTATGTTGCCATTTGTCATCCATTACACTATCACCAATTAATGTCTCATAGAAAAGTGTGCATATTTATTGCATTTTCCTGGATTTGTCCTTGGACTGTTTTTGGACTGTATTTCATGTTAACTGCACAGCGTACATTTTGTGATAGAATCATAGAAAAGGTGTATTGTCCAAATTTTGCTGTAGTCAAACTGTCTTGTTTTGATACTTCTTTTCAGAGCAAAGTTGGCTTTGTTGTAACTGTGTTGTTAATGGTTCCACACCTGCTCATGATACTATTTTCATATGCACAAATACTCAGAATCTGCCTGTCTGCTTCTAAGGAATCTCAGGCCAAAGCTATTCAAACATGCACCCCACACTTACTGTCTGTGATTAACTACGCAGTAGGATGCTTTTTTGAAATTATTTCAAGTCGTTTCAACATGAGTCATGTACCGTATAAAGCTCGCATATTCCTGTCCCTTTACTTTCTGATATTTCCCCCATTGTTTAATCCTGTCATTTATGGAATTAGCATTCAAGCCATTAGGGTTCAGATTTTCAAACTATTCATTACGTGTAAAAATAAGTTAAATCCACTGTAGGAGTCTCATACCTGTTAAATTATTTTACACATTTGTAAGCCTATCACCTCCAGGAGATGAAATGTAATTTCACTGGGCGACAGGCTGAACTGAAGGTCATGGCACTTTTTGCTACTGCAGCAGGGCAAGAAAGCTGTCAATACTTCTGCCTGTAGAATTCAAATCCTTTTCTAATTTACATTTTAGTATTAGCATTGACCAGATACTATCATTCAGAGTCACATACACCAATTACATTAAATGTGATAGGCCCAGTTTGCTAACCCTTATGCTACACTACCCCCCAAATTAAGTTCTTGTTCCCCCACATGGTTTCCAGCATCTTGTTGTCATATATTTGTTTCTAAAGAACCTCGCTATTTGTTTTTACCTTTTCAAATCATATTTGATGCCCATTGCACAATGTTTTTAAATAAAACTTTACTTGATTTTGTCATTGTGTGTCCTTGCTCACTCATTTGTCTGAACAGAACACATTTCATCATGATACTTCATAGTCATCAGACAGTGTTAAACAGAAGTTAAATGCATTTCCATGCCGGCTGAGCTGTTTCTAATGGCTGAATCCAATTTGATTGGCTCATTTAATTTTTGAATAACACATCTGTCTAGCCAATGGGGGAGTCCATCTTTCATTCCAGTGTGTTGGGCCCATGTGAAGATCACTTCCCCAAATAATCACTTTTTTTTAAACATGAAACAAAACTAATTATGAAAAATGAACAGCTTGTTTAAACTATGGGACTGCAATTGCGTATGGAACAAAATGACCAAATGCAAGTAGCCTTAGCTTTTGTTAGGTAAAACTTGCCATATTACTCAGCAAAAGATGATCTGTATTCAATCAACATTTATCCTTAATATTGACTCACGTGTAATGTGATATGTATTTGTATTCATGAATAATTGACAAGGGTTTGTAGGCTAAGGTGATGGGATCAGATGTAGAAGACTGCTTGCATGGAGAATAGAAGAACATGCAAGTTTTCTTGATGTTTAAAGTCAGATGAGTTTGTTTGAGCCAGGAGAGTAAAGGGTGTTAATATCACTATTTAGTTTTGAAATTATTTGATTTGGGGTCTTATCCAAGATGTATATAACTCTGTCATCAGCATACAGAAGACAGTTTGAGTTTGGGCAAGCATCCGAAAGGTCATTAACTCACAAAAGAAAAAGCAAGGGACCCAGTATAGAGCCTTGTGGGACTCCACGAGAGCAGACGGATGACCTGTATTCAATCAACATGTATCCTTAACATTGACTCAAATTAAGGCTGTCTTTTCTAAGGATTTGCTTTTATAGACACCTACGTGTCAATTACCATTTTCCCATATTTTCTAAGGTGCCACACCAGAGGTTTGCGCTGGTAAAACAAGAGAAATACGGCATCCCTAAAATGGTGTTTTGTGTTAATGCATGTGTATTTTCTGGCGTTCTGATGTAAGACAGCAATAATATGGGAGGATAAAATGGAAAATGTGTGTATATGACCTGCTCCAGATGATTTATCATGGCTGGTGGCCACTGGGAAAAGGCAATTGCTTCTGCTTCTGCAACGTCTGCGAAAAGTGCGCGTTAACTTCTTTCCAGCACAAGATCAACATGGCCATTCATAAGAGGAGACATCGTCAGCATATTACAGTTGGGGAGAGTCACCATAAATGTAACAGTTTTCAGATTTTGCTTATGTATTCAGAAAATATATGGCCTAGCATGATTAAATTTTACTTCAAACAGCTTTGACATGTCAGCAGTGTAGTCATTAGCTGTTTCAAATAAATTCATAACTTAGGTCAGGCATAACTAAAACCAAGGTGCAAAAACAATGTAACAGTAATTGAAAATGCCCTATAATGTGCATATGCAGGTTTTTCTGCACAAACTAATATAATCAAGAAAACACATTTCCAATGATAACGTGAGACCAGCCATATCCTCAGACTATGAAGCATGCAACTTCTTTTATGAAAAAAGACAACTTCGTAACATACCATGCCGTGAGTGGTGGTGACGTCCACATAGATGAGGAGAGCTGCTTTTTTTTTTGTCGTTTCTTAACACCCAGGTAAGCTATTATAAAGCAAATAGCCGACATACGGACCAATCTGGTGTGTGCTTATTATGAATGCCCGAGACCAGATAGCATTTTTTTCCCCATTAATCACTTGGAGCATCCAGAAGATGATGCTATGTCAACACAGCGAGCAAACTAGCCGAACACATTTAACTTTAAACACTGAGCTAAATTAAAAAGTCAAACACGTAGATGTGCAAAATTAAGTTCTTAAATAGATATTAAACACCATTTAAAATGCCTAAGGTTTCCCCAAAAGGACAGTAGATAGTTTTCAACACCATTAGTGTCCTTAATTTCCTTATCTCAAGCAGTCTCCATGACCTCCCTGGGTACCAACCCTCTCGTTATCTCTTTAGATGGCATTCTGTAAATGTATAGCTAACAGCAAAAAGCACGTTATTTGTTATAGTAACTGAGAGGCGGTGTAACTGCAACAGCTGTTACATTAATACGGACAGGAACATCCACGTTTTTGGTCATGTAGCATCGAATTCCGGCAAGAATACTTTCCAAAAATCATCCTGACTTTTTGAAGTTTAAAAAAAAAAAATTATGTATTTGATTTATTGTGAATAAAAATATAGCCTTATACCTGAAAATTACTTCTGGAACAGATTTTTACTTAGCTCACACAATAACAGTTTTTTGTTAGTATTTCACACAAAGGCAATCACAGTACTCTGCTCCTTTGGGAGGAGGTAGAGCACTGAATTGCAAATGTATAAACCTGAAATGGCCATGGTAGCTGCATTGTACAATATGTTATTGACTGTGTTACATTTATCAAGCATTACATTTATGGCAACTCTCCCCTACCTTTGCGAAAGGGAGAGAATCTTATTGAAATACATGACTCCTTCATCTTTAGGAACAGTTGCCTGTTAGAGAAGTTGATAGATGGTGACTCTGGAGATGGCTGGCTATTCGGTACAGAAATAAACAACTTGAAATATTTAAACTGTGCTCTGTGGCTAAAGGTTTTGGGTGTAGATGAACTGACAGGGACCCGCTGTGTTTTGAGGTTTGGACAGGGATGACATCACAGAAAAGACTCATTGACAGGAGAGAGAACTGCAAAGTTCTGATATGTAGCGACTGTATTGGTTATACCGTCGCAATCTAAGAGCCGCGGAAATTGACTGAAGGAATTGTATTTCTGTGTTACGTTACATGGCTGAATTTTCAGGAAGTGAGAAACAGGATGTGGTGCGTACTGGGTGTTATGACCGCCAGCTAATGAAAACATTGTATAAAAAGCTGAAAAAACTATCTTAGACAGTTAGCCAAGGGTGAGCTTTCCATATTGGAATGAGACTAGGATAAAACCAAAATGTGTTTAATGTGTTCTTTAAAAGTTTCAAGTAGTATGTTTGTGAAGTCAAAACGAACATCTCCCCTGCTGCTTCTCCTTTAACTGACTTACGCTGCATGGTGTTGGTGTGAATACCTTTGGGGGATTAGTGCTTAATTATAACTAGTGTCACTGCATCTGTAAGTGTATTGAATGTAATCTAGCTATGACATCACCTGATTACAACATGCATTTTTACGTGTGCCAGTCCTTTATAAATAACGTGAGTGAAGATTCCATTCCTTGTGTTGTTTGCAGAACACCGGCAGAATCAAGGCTGTAAGTTACAATATGCACAAAAATATTCATTTTACAGGAGGACAATATGAAATGAAGTATCTGCTGGGTATGTACGCATTTATATTTTTGATGAAATGCTTTGTCTGCCTTAAACATTTCACATGCCAGTTACTTCCTGATGAAAATAGTATTAGTATAATGATGACTTCTGCTATTATAATTATTATTATAGTTATTATTATTATTATTATTATTATTATTACCATTATTATTATTTGTTTATTTTTTGTAGTAGTAGGAGTAATAGAAATCTTTTTATGCTGTACTTTCTAATGCTTTACTTGTCCCCTTAATTGCTGAAATAGTTCAGTCCAGCAAATACAGTATTTGCTTGCTCTTTCATAAATGTATTATCCAGACTTATAACAATGAGTAACAATAACAAACATCACCACTGACTAATGTAAAGAATATGTGCAAAAGTGGAAGAGTTAGTAGAGGCTTTATTACCATGGTTACCATGGTTTTCTTCATCCTGTTTTTTTTGTCATATTTCACTTTGTGTTCACATTCTTATTAAGATATTTACAAGTCTAATCATACAGAAGAGAAACCTGTGCACATGCTTATTTAGTGTACACAAACTGTGATGAATCAAGGACTCCACATTTTCTAAACAAACTACAAATTGCTGAGGATCCGTGCTGGACCTGTGCTGGACCTGAGCTGCACCTTCGCTGCACCTGAGCTGGGTCTTTGCTGGAGCTGAGCTGGGTCTTTGCTGGAGCTGTGCTGGGCCTGTGCTGGACCTGTGCTGGAGCTGTTGCTCTTGTTCAAATAAGATCTGACCTGAACCAGAAACTGCCCGATTTCAGTTCTGACCCTGAGACAAATTCAAACTGAGCTGGGAGATAAGAGCTACACCAACTTCAGAATTCTGTCATGAGAACACGCCAGGAAACCAAGAAACAGATGAACGCGTGCAGCCCAGTCAACAAATAAAACGCATAAAAATAAACCATTTAGCTAGCGGTAACATAACAAAGACAAAACTCGGAAAAACAGACCCTTATTGTCTTACTTTAAAAATCCGGCTGATTAATCTTGAACTCAGCTTAACTGTATCGGGGAATCATGCACTGTCAACAGCCAGCAATGCTGCACATCAGTGTCATATGTACAGCTGTTTTTGCAGGAAAAACCAAAATGCCAGCGTCAGAAATAAAATCAGCCCACCAAGTGTGAATCCAACTGAAAATCCAGCAATACCCAAAATGCACTGCAATGGTGACGACAGTATTTGTTGTACACCATAGCCTCTTAAAACCCTGGGTGTAATAAAAAGCCAATCAAGCGGTGCTCACCAGTTTGGCTCTATTCGGGTCGAATACGGCAGGGTTCGGTGTGACAAAAAAAGGGGTACGTGTGGGTAAAGCATACAAGGAACTGTGTAGCCAATCAGATGCGATAACATTTTTGTGGGAATTTTATCAGGACAATGGAGTTAATACCACAACAGTGGTGCCATGGTGACAGTGAGTTTAGACCTGGGTTGCATGGCTCATATGACGAATTTGTGCTAAAACCCTACAAGTGCTTAATAAATCCATGTCATTTTTTCTCTGTAGGATTTGTTGTACAACTACACCATGGAGAATGGATCAGTGGTGACGTCATTCATATTGAAGGCATACACTGAACTGGAAGACCATAGATATGTATACTTCACAGGTTTCCTGTTATTGTTCATCCTTATGGTATTAACCAATGTAATTCTTATTATAGTAATTTACACTGAGAAAGGTCTCCATGAACCCATGTACTTTTTTATGTGTAATTTAGCAGTGAATGGAATTTATGGCACTATATCTCTATTACCATCAGTCCTCGGTTATTTAACATCTCATTCTTATGAAATATCTCTGACTGCTTGCCTTTTACAGATCTATTGTATACACACATATGCTACAGTTGAATTTAGTATTTTAGCAGTGATGGGCTATGACCGATTTGTTGCCATTTGTCATCCATTACACTATCACCAATTAATGTCTCATAGAAAAGTGTGCACCTTTATTGCATTGTCCTGGATTTATCCTTGCATTGTTTTTGGACTTTACTTTATATTAACTACACAGCGTACTTTTTGTGACAGGATCATAGAAAGAGTGTATTGTATTAGCTTTGAATTACTCAAACTGTCCTGTCTTGAAATCTCTACTCAGACCAATGTTGGCTTTGTTGTAACTATTTTTTTAATTGTTCCACAGCTGCTCATGATATTATTTTCCTATGCACAAATCCTCAGAATCTGCCTGTTTGCTTCTAAGGAATCTCAGACCAAAGCTATTCAAACATGCACCCCACACTTACTGTCTGTGATAAACTATTCAGTAGGATGCTTATTTGAACTTATTTCAAATTATCTGAAATTCAGTCATTTCAACACAGCTCAAGTACCATATAAAGCTCGCATATTCTTATTCCTTTACTTCCTGATCATTCCCCCATTGTTTAACCCTGTCATTTATGGAGTTAGCATTACAGCCATAAGAGCTCAGATTTTAAAACTCTTCACCACTAAAAATAAGTTAAATCCACCGCAGGTGAGGATGAAGTAGCCTCACGCCTGCTACTTTTACACATTATTAAGCCAAATGCCTAAATGAGCTATAACATTCTTTATAGATAAGCAAGCATTGGTACAGAAATGATCACATTTTAATCAAATGATCAAAAATATCTTTCTATTTTACAGGGATAGGACTTATTTGGGTATTGGCCCAATTGGGCAAGGGACAGATCAATAAGCTGGTCTTAACCAATCACATAGTGGCCGTGGGCCAGTAGGCACTCCTTATTGTTGAGCCCTGCAACCATTGCCTTATAATGTAACACCACCTGATACTCTGTAAAATCAATCAGGTTGTAGGATGTTTTAAATAAAACTTTACTTGATTCTCTCATTGTATATTCTTCCTCACTCATTTTTCTTTACAGAACACATTTCCTCGTGTTACTTCATAGCCATCAGACAGTGTTAAGCAGTAATTAAATTCATTTTCATGTGGGCTGAGCTGGTGCCAATGGCTGAATCCCATTTGATTGGCTCATTCAGTTTTTGAATGACACATCTGTCCAGCCAACGTGGGAGTCCACCGTTCATTCCAGTGTGGTGGGCCTGGGTGAAGATCTCCTACCCACATGTATAAATAATAACTTATTGAGAACCACTGGCCTACATCAATGCTCACATGCCCTGTATCGATTGCATAAGAAGCAATTTTGACCAAATGCAAGCAGTCTGAGCTTTAGTTAGGTAAACCTTGGCATACTACTCAGCAAAAGATAAACTGTATTCAATCAACATTTATCCTTCACATTGACTCACGTTAAGGACATATTTACAAAGGATCTTCTTTCCAGCACAAGATCAACATGCCTATTCATAAGAGGAGACATCGTAAGCATGTTAGAGTTGGGGAGAGTCACAGTTTTCGGATTTTGCTAATTTATCAGACAATACCTAGCCTAGCACTATGAAATTTTTACTTAAAACAGCTTTGACATGTCAGCAGTGTAGTCATTAGCTGTTTAAATTACATTAATGACTTAAGATGGATTGGGATGGCAGGTATGCCATCCCGCCAAGTTAGGCCTTGGCGGGGCGGCATGCCCCATACCTATACAGCACTGAGAGTTTGGCACTTTTCAGGGTTTCCTACAGAAATAACCACACTGACCACAGACTCTCAGCCCTTAAAAACATTCATTTCTGTACCTTCTGAAACCATTTCCACAGACAGAATTCACAAACAACTTCACACGTCTGCAAAATAAAGCCCCAAACTTAGGGGAATTTTCTTCTTCTTCTTCATCTTCCTGCCCGATTACATCATCACAATTCTGCAAGCCCACAAACCATATGTCTCCCCATTGGACATTTAGCTACACCACCCAATCATTTAGCAACACCAACCAATCAAAATGTCACATACACACGCAAAATGGACTTACCTTTTCCTCAAGAAAATTCTCAGTCAGTTCAGCTAGCTAAGTATGCTAGCTAAGTATGATAGCCAGGCCACATGGAATGAAACCAGAGCTCAGCTGTGCTTATTGGCCTGATTTCTTTAAAAGCACAAGAACGACAACATTAAGCAACCTCTTCTTTTTGCAAAACCTTTCATGCCCATTTAACTAAGTAGGTGTTTATGAATGAATTCCCTTATGCAATATTGACCTTCAAATTATATCAGAATGTTCAATGATTACGTTTCACATACACGCGCTAAATTAACAAATTTCACCAATAAAATTCACACCTTGGACAGCTACTTTGTTGGTCGCTCACTGGTAACATCATTGCCTTGGAATCGCAAATTCATAGGATCGAATACAACCTATGGCTCAGGCAAATCTTTAATTTCTTATGCACACTTATTTGCTAACTAATAATTTTCTATTGCTTTTAAACTAATGCTGTTGCTGTTTTCAGAATATCAGAATCTTCAATTCATATGTTTAGCAAAAGTCACACACAGGGAGCCACATGCATTTCATGACAGCACATTTATTTCTTCTCAAAAAGTTACAACAGCTGACCACTGTGGCATTTCTAGGAACTACTTTTTTACTAGGCTACTGTAGAAAACCTTCTTATCAGCGAAAGCCATGTTTCTACATTAATGTTACCTGTTCTCTATCTACCAACACACAAACAATTGGTATGCCTGTAGTGTCTACAACACCCTATTAAAAACATGACTCATTCATAATTATATCTACTAGTAGTCTACATGAAAAAAGTACATATGTACAACAGTTTTTTGACACAATTTAGTTTTTTTTTTTTAACAACAGCATATACAATAAGTTACTAATACCGTCTGTTTTATATACTGATCAATAAGGAAAATCACCTCAGTCATGGACAGTAGCCTATATTTTCTTTGTACTATGGTCTGTGATCATGTCAAACTTCACCTAAATGCCCATTCTGCAGAAAACGTATTGTTTCAACTACACAATTAAATCATGTGTGGTCATTTCTTTGGTTCTACTGTTATTTTCTGATATGCAAAGATTGCTGGGAAATATGTCTGTGCATGCTATTGTCCAATGTCAAGTCTTGTATCTGTCACAACTGTTTTTCCTTCTCAAATTAAACACTCAATTAAATTAAAACGTCAAACACGATGTGTAAAATTAAGTTCTTTAATAAATATTAAACACCATTTAAAATGCCTAAGGTTTCCCCAAAAGGACACTACATGTACAGGAGATGGTTTTCAACACCATCTAATGTCCCTAATCTCTAAATCTCAAGTCCTCTCCATGAGCTCCCTGGGTACCAACCCGCTCATTTTCTCTTAAGATGGCATTCTGTAAATGTATAGCTAACAGCAAAAAGCATGTTGATTGTTATAGCAACTCAGAGGCGGCATAACTGCAACGGCTATTACATTTAAGTTTAAAGTTACAGTCTCAAAGATTTCCGTTTCGTTCTCTTTGGCGGTACCAATGGCGAAAAGCAGTAATTGCAGGTGTGTTTTTGGACCTCACTTCCCAGAGATCCAACCGGATCCAACCAGTGTCGCCTGTGTGATGTCAGTCAGTTGGCACCTGGGCCACGCCAACTATCACACTATTTACTGAATAAAAAATGGTTGTTATAAGTAACGTTATGTACATACTCATTCATTGTCTAACATTAGGCTTACTTAAGCTGTCTTTACACTGCCGAGCTGAACCAAAACCATTTTGGCTTTACAAACAATGTAAGTTTGTAAAGCCAAAATGAACATTTCCAGTGTGTCCGCTAACATCTTTCCTGCTGCTACTCTTTTAACACACTTGCATGGTGTTGGTGTGAATACCTTTAGGGGATTGGTGCTTAATTATAACTATAACATCACTGCAACTGTTAGTTAATTGAATGTAGTCCAGCTATGACATCACCATCTGATAACAACCTGTATGTTTACATGGGCCAGTCCTTTATAAATAGCGTGAGTGAAGATTCCATTCCTTGTGTTGTTTGCAGAACACCGGCAGAATCAAGGCTGTAAGTTACAATATGCACAAAAATATTCATTTTACAGGAGGACAATATGAAATGAAATATCTGCTGGGTATGTACGCATTTATATTTTTGATGAAATGCTTTGTCTGCCTTACACATTACACAAGCCAGGTACTTCCTGATAAAACAGAATTATTATTTTAAAGATTTCTGTTATTATTATTATTATTAGTAGTAGTAGTAGTAGTTGAAGAGTAATATAAATATGTTGCTTTGCATTTTTCACCTTGTGTTCACATTCTTATTAAGATATTTACAAGTCTAATCATACAGAAGAGAAACCTGTGCACATGCTCATTTAGTGTACACAAACTGTGATGAATCAAGGACTCCGCATTTTCTAAACAAACTACAAATTGCTGAGGATCCGTGCTGGACCTGTGCTGGACCTGAGCTTCACCTGTGCTGCACCTGAGCTGGGTCTTTGCTGGAGCTGAGCTGGATCTTTGCTGGAGCTGTGCTGGGCCTGTGCTGGACCTGTGCTGGAGCTGTTGCTCTTGTTCAAATAAGATCTGACCTGAACCAGAAACTGCCCGATTTCATTTCTGACCCTGAGACAAATTCCAACTGAGCTGGGAGATAAGAGCTACACCAACTTCAGAATTCTGTCATGAGAACACGCCAGGAAACCAAGAAACAGATGAACGCGTGCAGCCCAGTCAACAAATAAAACCCATAAAAATAAACCATTTAGCTAGCGCTAACATAACAAAGACAAAACTCGGAAAAACAGACCCTTATTGTCTTACTTTTAAAATCCGGCTGATTAATCTTGAACTCAGCTTAACTGTATCGGGGAATCATGCACTGTCAACAGCCAGCAATGCTGCACATCAGTGTCATATGTACAGCTGTTTTTGCAGGAAAAACCAAAATGCCAGCGTCAGAAATAAAATCAGCCCACCAAGTGTGAATACAACTGAAAATCCAGCAATACCCAAAATGCACTGCAATGGTGACGACAGTATTTGTTGTACACCATAGCCTCTTAAAACCTTGGGTGTAATAAAAAGCCAACCAAGCTGTGCTCACCAGTTTGGCTCTATTCGGGTCGAATACGGCAGGGTTCGATGTGACAAAAAAAGGGGTACGTGTGGGTAAAGCATACAAGGAACTGTGTAGCCAATCAGATGCGATAACATTTTTGTGGGAATTTTATCAGGACAATGGAGTTAATACCACAACAGTGGTGCCATGGTGACAGTGAGTTTGCACCTCGGTTGCATGGCTCATATGACGAATTTGTGCTAAAACCCTACAAGTGGTTAATAAATCCATGTCATTTTTTCTCTGTAGGATTTGTTGTACAACTACACCATGGAGAATGGATCAGTGGTGACGTCATTCATATTGAAGGCATACACTGAACTGGAAGACCATAGATATGTATACTTCACAGGTTTCCTGTTATTGTTCATTCTTATGGTATTAACCAATGTGATTCTTATTATAGTAACTTACACTGAGAAAGGTCTTCATGAACCCATGTACTTTTTTATGTGTAATTTAGCAGTGAATGGAATTTATGGCACTATATCTCTATTACCATCAGTCCTTGGTTATTTAACATCTCATTCTTATGAAATATCTCTGACTGCTTGCCTTTTACAGATCTATTGTATACAGACATATGCTACAGTTGAATTTAGTATTTTAGCTGTGATGGGCTATGACCGATTTGTCGCTATTTGTCATCCATTACACTATCACCAATTAATGTCTCATAGAAAAGTGTGCACCCTTATTGCATTGTCCTGGATTTATCCTTGTATTGTTTTTGGACTTTACTTTATATTAACTGCACAGCGTACTTTTTGTGACAGGATCATAGAAAGGGTGTATTGTATTAGCTTTGAATTACTCAAACTGTCCTGTCTTGAAATCTCTACTCAGACCAAAGTTGGCTTTGTTGTAACTATTTTTTTAATTGTTCCACAGCTGCTCATGATATTATTTTCCTATGCACAAATCCTCAGAATCTGCCTGTTTGCTTCTAAGGAATCTCAGACCAAAGCTATTCAAACATGCACCCCACACTTACTGTCTGTGATTAATTATTCAGTAGGATGTTTTTTTGAAATTATTTCAAATTATCTGACATTAAGTCATTTCAACACAGCTCAAGTACCATATAAAGCTCGCATATTCTTATTCCTTTACTTCCTGATCATTCCCCCATTGTTTAATCCTGTCATTTATGGAGTTAGCATTACAGCCATAAGAGCTCAGATTTTAAAACTCTTCACCACTAAAAATAAGTTAAATCTACCGCAGGTGAGGATGAAGTAGCCTCACGCCTACTACTTTTACACATTTTTAAGCCAAATGCCTAAATGAGCTATAACATTCTTTATAGATAAGCAAGCATTGGTACAGAAATGATCACATTTTAATCAAATGATCAAAAATATCTTTCTATTTTACAGGGATAGGACTTATTTGGGTATTGGCCCAATTGGGCAAGGGACAGATCAATAAGCTGGTCTTAACCAATCACATAGTGGCCATGGGCCAGTAGGCACTCCTTATTGTTGAGCCCTGCAACCATTGCCTTATAATGTAACACCACCTGATACTCTGTAAAATCAATCAGGTTGTAGGATGTTTTAAATAAAACTTTACTTGATTCTCTCATTGTATATTCTTCCTCACTCATTTTTCTTTACAGAACACATTTCCTCGTGTTACTTCATAGCCATCCGACAGTGTTAAGCAGTAATTAAATGCATTTTCATGTGGGCTGAGCTGGTGCCAATGGCTGAATCCCATTTGATTGGCTCATTCAGTTTTTGAATGACACATCTGTCCAGCCAACGTGGGAGTCCACCGTTCATTCCAGTGTGGTGGGCCTGGGTGAAGATCTCCTGCCCACATGTATAAATAATAACCTATTGAGAACCACTGGCCTACATCAATGCTCACATGCCCTCTATCGATTGCATAAGAAGCAATTTTGACCAAATGCAAGCAGTCTGAGCTTTAGTTAGGTAAACCTTGGCATACTACTCAACAAAAGATAAACTGTATTCAATCAACATTTATCCTTCACATTGACTCACATTGAGGACATATTTACAAAGGATCTTCTTTCCAGCACAAGATCAACATGCCTATTCATAAGAGGAGACATCGTAAGCATGTTAGAGTTGGGGAGAGTCACAGTTTTCGGATTTTGCTAATTTATCAGACAATACCTAGCCTAGCACTATGAAATTTTTACTTCAAATAGCTTTGACATGTCAGCAGTGTAGTCATTAGCTGTTTAAATTACATTAATGACTTAAGATGGATTGGGATGGCAGGTATGCCATCCCGCCAAGTTAGGCCTTGGTGGGGCGGCATGCCCCATACCTATACAGCACTGAGAGTTTGGCACTTTTCAGGGTTTCCTACAGAAATAACCACACTGACCACAGACTCTCAGCCCTTAAAAACATTCATTTCTGTACCTTCTGAAACCATTTCCACAGACAGAATTCACAAACAACTTCACACGTCTGCACAATAAAGCCCCAAACTTAGGGGAATTTTCTTCTTCTTCTTCATCTTCCTGCCCGATTACATCATCACAATTCTGCAAGCCCACAAACCATATGTCTCCCCATTGGACATTTAGCTACACCACCCAATCATTTAGCAACACCAACCAATCAAAATGTCACATACACACGCAAAATGGACTTACCTTTTCCTCAAGAAAATTCTCAGTCAGTTCAGCTAGCTAAGTATGCTAGCTAAGTATGATAGCCAGGCCACATGGAATGAAACCAGAGCTCAGCTGTGCTTATTGGCCTGATTTCTTTAAAAGCACAAGAACGACAACATTAAGCAACCTCTTCTTTTTGCAAAACCTTTCATGCCCATTTAACTAAGTAGGTGTTTATGAATGAATTCCCTTATGCAATATTGACCTTCAAATTATATCAGAATTTTCAATGATTACGTTTCACATACACGCGCTAAATTAACAAATTTCACCAATAAAATTCACACCTTGGACAGCTACTTTGTTGGTCGCTCACTGGTAACATCATTGCCTTGGAATCGCAAATTCATAGGATCGAATACAACCTATGGCTCAGGCAAATCTTTAATTTCTTATGCACACTTATTTGCTAACTAATAATTTTCTATTGCTTTTAAACTAATGCTGTTGCTGTTTTCAGAATATCAGAATCTTCAATTCATATGTTTAGCAAAAGTCACACACAGGGAGCCACATGCATTTCATGACAGCACATTTATTTCTTCTCAAAAAGTTACAACAGCTGACCACTGTGGCATTTCTAGGAACTACTTTTTTACTAGGCTACTGTAGAAAACCTTCTTATCAGCGAAGGTCACATTTCTACATTAATGTTACCTGTTCTCTATCTACAAACACACAAACAATTGGTATGCCTGTAGTGTCTACAACACCCTATTAAAAACATGACTCATTCATAAATATAACTACTAGTAGTCTACGTGAAAAAAGTACATATGTACAACAGTTTTTTGACACAATTCAGTATTTTTTTTGAACAACAGCATATACAATAAGTTACTAATACCGTCTGTTTTATATACCGATCAATAAGGAAAATCACCTCAGTCATGGACAGTATATTTTCTTTGTACTATGGTCTGTGATCATGTCAAACTTCACCTAAATGCCCATTCTGCAGAAAACGTATTGTTTCAACTACACAATTAAATCATGTGTGGTCATTTCTTTGGTTCTACTGTTATTTTCTGATATGCAAAGATTGCTGGGAAATATGTCTGTGCATGCTATTGTCCAATGTCAAGTCTTGTATCTGTCACAACTGTTTTTCCTTCTCAAATTAAACACTCAATTAAATTAAAACGTCAAACACGATGTGTAAAATTAAGTTCTTTAATAAATATTAAACACCATTTAAAATGCCTAAGGTTTCCCCAAAAGGACACTACATGTACAGGAGATGGTTTTCAACACCATCTAATGTCCCTAATCTCTAAATCTCAAGTCCTCTCCATGAGCTCCCTGGGTACCAACCCGCTCATTTTCTCTTAAGATGGCATTCTGTAAATGTATAGCTAACAGCAAAAAGCATGTTGATTGTTATAGCAACTCAGAGGCGGCATAACTGCAACGGCTATTACATTTAAGTTTAAAGTTACCGTTTCGTTCTCTTTGGCGGTACCAATGGCGAAAAGCAGTAATTGCAGGTGTGTTTTTGGACCTCACTTCCCAGAGATCCAACCGGATCCAACCAGTGTCGCCTGTGTGATGTCAGTCAGTTGGCACCTGGGCCACGCCAACTATCACACTATTTACTGAATAAAAAATGGTTGTTATAAGTAACGTTATGTACATACTCATTCATTGTCTAACATTAGGCTTACTTAAGCTATCTTTACACTGCCGAGCTGAACCAAAACCATTTTGGCTTTACAAACAATGTAAGTTTGTAAAGCCAAAATGAACATTTCCAGTGTGTCCGCTAACATCTTTCCTGCTGCTACTCTTTTAACACACTTGCATGGTGTTGGTGTGAATACCTTTAGGGGATTGGTGCTTAATTATAACTATAACATCACTGCAACTGTTAGTGAATTGAATGTAGTCCAGCTATGACATCACCATCTGATAACAACCTGTATGTTTACATGGGCCAGTCCTTTATAAATAGCGTGAGTGAAGATTCCATTCCTTGTGTTGTTTGCAGAACACCAGCAGAATCAAGGCTGTAAGTTACAATATGCACAAAAATATTCATTTTACAGGAGGACAATATGAAATGAAGTATCTGCTGGGTATGTACGCATTTATATTTTTGATGAAATGCTTTGTCTGCCTTACACATTACACAAGCCAGGTACTTCCTGATAAAACAGAATTATTATTTTAAAGATTTCTGTTATTATTATTATTATTAGTAGTAGTAGTAGTAGTAGTAGTAGTAGTAGTAGTAGTAGTAGTAGTAGTAGTAGTTGAAGAGTAATATAAATATGTTCTTATTAAGATATTTACAAGTCTAATCATACAGAAGAGAAACCTGTGCACATGCTTATTTAGTGTACACAAACTACTCCACATTTTCTAAACAAACTACAAATTGCTGAGGATCCGTGCTGGACCTGTGCTGGACCTGAGCTGGGTCTTTGCTGGAGCTGAGCTGGGTTTTTGCTGGAGCTGTGCTGGGCCTGTGCTGGACCTGTGCTGGAGCTGTTGCTCTTGTTCAAATAAGATCTGACCTGAACCAGAAACTGCCCGATTTAATTTCTGACCCTGAGACAAATTCAAACTGAGCTGGGAGATAAGAGCTACACCAACTTCAGAATTCTGTCATGAGAACACGCCAGGAAACCAAGAAACAGATGAACGCGTGCAGCCCAGTCATCAAATAAAATGCATAAAAATAAACGGTTTAGCGAGCGGTAACATAAAATTTGGCTGTTTAATATTCATATTCTGTGTGTAAAGGCTCTATTTACATATTTTTAAATACCCCTAATGCTTGCTTTATTTTATCTGGGGATCATGCAGTGTCAACAGCCGACAAGGCTGCGTGTCAGAGTCATATGCACGCCTGTTTTTGAAGGATGTTGGCATAGTCAATCAGATGTACTGGTCAGGTCCCCAAAGACAGATATCATTTTTGTGAGAATTTTATCAAGACACTGGAGTTAATACCACAACACTTAGAGTGCTGTGTGATGTCTGAAAAATATGTTCTTTAAATATATGCACACAAAAAGATTAGTACCCAAACCAAACTTGGTAGCTTTTATATTCACTCTTAATTTGCTGTTTTATTTCTTCAAGTCATTTAATTAAACAGACTATCTACTGTGAATGGTAAATGGTAAATGAACAATAACTGTGAGAAGAAACATCTTAATCTGCTAATGAATTTATTACAATACAAGTGTTATAGTTCCTTAAGTGTCCACAGTTTACGGTCTATTAAAAGCTGCCATACACAGCTCAGTATTTGTAAAGTCTTAAAATCATTTTTCACTGACAACTCTGTTGCCATGTCCTGGAAGATGCATCCTAATATCCCAATTAAAAATAAATAAATAAATAAATAAATAAAGCAATCCTTCTTTCTCTTCAGACAAAAAGTGGTTAATAAATCCATGTTATTTTTCTTTGTAGGATTCAGTGTGAAACTAGACCATGGAGAATGGATCCGTGGTGACATTCATATTGAAGCCATACACTGAACTGGAAGACCATAGATATCTCTACTTCACAGGTTTCCTGTTATTGTTCATCCTTATGGTATTAACAAATGTAATTCTTATTACAATAATTTACATTGAGAGAGGTCTCCATGAACCCATGTACGTTTTTATGTGTAATTTAGCAGTGAATGGAATTTATGGGGCTATATCTTTATTACCGTCAGTACTTGTTAATTTAACATCTCATACTTATGAAATATCTCTGACTGCTTGTCTTTTACAGATCTATTGTATACACACATATGCTGCAGTTGAATTTACTACTTTAGCTGTGATGGGCTATGACCGGTTTGTCGCTATTTGTCAGCCACTACACTATTGCCAATTAATGTCTCATAGAAAAGTGTGCACCCTTATTGCATTGTCCTGGATGTATCCTTGTATTGTTTTTGGACTATATTTCATATTAACTGCACAGCGCACTTTTTGTGACAGGATCATAGAAAGGGTGTATTGTATTAGCTTTGAATTACTCAAACTGTCCTGTCTTGAAATCTCTATCCAGACCCAAGTTGGCTTTGTTGTAGCTATTTTATTAATTGTTCCACAGCTGCTCATGATATTATTTTCCTATGCACAAATCCTCAGAGTCTGCCTGTTTGCTTCTAAGGAATCTCAGACCAAAGCTATTCAAACATGCACCCCACACTTACTTTCTGTGATAAACTATTCAGTAGGATGCTTATTTGAACTTATTTCAAATTATCTGAAATTCAGTCATTTCAACACAGCTCAAGTACCATATAAAGCTCGCATATTCTTATTCCTTTACTTTATGATCATTCCCCCATTGTTTAATCCTGTCATTTATGGAGTTACCATTACAGCCATAAGAGTTCAGATTTTCAAACTCTTCACCACTTGTAAAAATAAGTTAGGCTAAATCCACTGCAGGTGAGGATGAAGTAGTCTCACGTCTGCTACTTTTCACATTTTTAAGCCGATCGCCTAATTGAGCTCAAAATGGAATTCCACTGGGGGATAGGTTCAATGAGAAGTGTCGACACTGGTTGTTTTACAGCTGGCAAGAAGACTGTAGATTATTTCTTATTATTTCTGCCTGTAGAATTCAATCACATAGGTTTGGGCACCTTGTTGTCAAAAAATACATGTCTACTGTACATTCCTCTGTGTTCTAAACCATTTAAAATCATATCTGATGTCTGTTACATAATGTAAAATAAACCTTTCCTTGATTTTGTATTCTTGCCGGCTAATTTGTCTCAACAGGAAACAGTTTCATGACAATACTTCAGAATGATAAGATCTTAAGCAGTAATTAAAAGCATTTCCACATGGGCTGAGCTGTTCTTAATGGCTGAATCCCATTTGATTGGCTCACTCAATTTTTGATACATCTGTCCAGCCAATGTGGGAGTTTGCCCTTCATTCCAGTGTGTTGGGCCCATGTGAAGGTCTCTTCCACACATCCTCAAAAATGATTGATATGTTAGTCGGTACAAATATTAATGAATGTTCACGCTGTATGGTTTAGTTTAGTCATTGATAAGCAAGCGTGAGCATAAAAATGAATGTTACTTTTAAGTTGTTAAGTTTTTGATAAGTAAAAAAAAAAGGATAGCTGTAACATTATTTGTAAGAAAATGTTGGTATAAATATTAATGAATGATCAAGCTATAACATTCTTGATAAGCAAGCATCGGTAGGGAAATGATCAAGTTTTAGCATACTTTCCAGGACAGTAAAAATATCTTTCTCTTTTACTCGGATAGGACTTATTTGGGTACTGGCCCAATTGGGCAAGGGACAGATCAATAAGCTGGTCTTAACCAATCACATAGTGGCCTTGGGCCTGTGGGCACTCCTTATTGTCGAGCCCTGCAACCATTGCCCTGTAATGTAAAGTGCGGTTCAGGTCGGATATTTGCGTCCGAAACCGAAGAGAACAGTATCCGACCCGACACGAGCCCGACGAGCATTCTGTATTTTGGTGTCCGCACCAAACCTGATGCAATTTAAAATATACATAGCTCACTGCCTAAAATCATTCATGTTAAGTACATAAGTATGTAATGCTAGCTACGTTGTAAACAATGGAGTGTGTGGGGGAAAGACGCCTGTCACTTTCCAACGCGCTGCTGCTGACTGTAAACAGCAGACTCACTGATTCAGTTGCTAAGTAACCACCGTCAGCAAACCATTCTAGCCTTGCTTGGCTAGCTAGCTGCTATCGACAAGGTAAAAACGTTAGCCAAACACTGTTACTAACGTTAGCTAAACATGCCATAAGTACGTAATGTCCTTGCAACGGAACCCGACGCATTTGACGCAGTAACGAAGGCTGTGATTGCAGTTTGACTTGTACCTGCTTCAACGTGCACCCTCGGTCCAGATGACACTGCAGGGACGAATTTCCCGTCTTTTTGCTGTCATATTTCATTACAACGCTGCATGCATGCGCTTGCATTTAACAAAACCAATTGGCTGTTTTGCTTCCGCAGTTACAACCAAGTGGAAGTGTTTCCATAGTGGTGATTTGCCATGGTGTTCGGTAATAATTAGCCCTCCCGATGAGAGCTTTCGCTTGACTTCATCCATGGTCGCTTTTTTTGTCTTTTCTGCCAAAAACATGCGCAGCAGAGGTAGTGACACAGATTCAACAGAACACACACCCACGTCGCACGCACAGGCAGGCAGCAGCACAGGCAAGATATCAAGTCATTTTATTGAATTAAATAAGCCACGCAATTAAAATTAATCTTAAAATAATTTAAATAAATATAGCTTAAACATGAATACAATCATAACCGAACCCGACCGAGTCCAAGCATTAACAGTAAATCTTCGGTCCGACTCAACCCGAACACGCCAGGTCCCGTCGGGCCCGGGTCGGGTATCCACACTCCACTGTAATGTAACTCCAACTGATATTCGGTAGAACCAATCAGGTTGTAGGAAACTAATCTCATATACTAATGGGGAAAGCAATGGGCAATGGGGGAAAGCACTGATTTGCCATGTTCTGTCTCAGGGTATTAGTCACTAATGTTACCTGTGCTGTCTTCTCTGGCTGACTGGGTGTCTGAGATCTGCACTGGTTCTATTAGCCGTGCTGTCCGCCTGTGCAGTAACTGCACAGTTGTAGTACACAGTCTGTTCTGGTTTGTTAGCTTTGCTGTCTGCCTGTGCAGTAACTGCACAGCTGTAGTACACAGTCTGTTCTGGTTTGTTAGCTTTGCTGTCTGTGTGCACAGTGACTGCGCAGTTGTAGTACACAGTCTGCACTGGTTCCACTAGCTGTGCTGTCTGCCTGTGCAGTAACTGCACAGCTGTAGTACACAGTCTGTTCTGGTTTGTTAGCTTTGCTGTCTGCCTGTGCAGTAACTGCACAGCTGTAGTACACAGTCTGCGCTGGTACTGTTAGCTGTGCTGTCTGCCTGTGTAGTAAATGCGCAGTAACATTTCAGCAAACAGATGGACTTACAGCTTCCAACAAGATTCTAAATGAGATTTTTTTTTAAATAATGCTGAGGCCTACACAGTTGTTAGCCCTGCCAGCTAGGGTAGACCACAGGCAACTCTCAACCCATAAACAAATCCCCTCATTCAGCCAGGAGTTCACTTACCCAGCATGCCACTTCATGCCCTGGGATCCACTCCCTATCTGCTACCTCTGCTTTACCCCTGTCTGAATATTACAAACTGGCGCATATGCAGGGCAGACTGCCTACTGCCTACTGCCTACAAAAATTTGAATGGTATGATTTTTTGACTAAAACTAATTAGTGTTTTTATTAGTCTTTAATGCCTTTAACACACACTGTATTTTTTATGGTTTCTAGGGTTAGGTTTGTGTGTGGTTGGGGGATTCTAGTTCTAATATTCTGCTGGGCTTGTCGTATGTCAACACCCTCTTATGATCATTATGAATGTGTCCCTATGACAAGTAATATAGACCTGAAACACAACAGAGGTTGTGATCTACCATTCATATAAAAAAAAACATAAAGGTTCAAAATCTTTTTTATCTGTATTTTCTAATTCTCTAGGATGCCTCAAAGGCATTTGCTGAAGAAAATCACCAAGTGGAAGGCACACAAAACAAAACAACATTGCGGGTCATCTAAACCCGCACATAACAGAAAGGTTAAATAAAGCTTAAAGATAATGTTATCCCTATTTTTATTTTAACATATTAGGCTACAACTATTTAGTTACACCTATAATGGGAAATTAAAACCGGGCCATAATTATTAAACATTTAGGTAACATTTACTGAAATGTTGACCGTAAAAAAATTTAAACAACTTTGAACAAATTACTCTATTGTGAGATTTGTTCAAAATGTGTTCAACATGACAGCTCTAATAAATATTTACTGTGTGTGTTTGTGTGTCCTTTCATACATGCACTTCTTTCCTCCATCTGTTTACTGTACATTATCCACATGCAATCTGTTTGCAAACTGCATAATTCCAGGCCCTCTCCAGATGGAAAAAGAGAAATGCAGATGACAATGATGTAACTTCTCTCATCAAAGTGAGAGTGGCCTGAGCCTCCTCTTCAGCTCACAGGGAGACCGTATGAAGCAATCAGGGGTCAGAGTCCCCAGGCTGTCCAAAGGGAGGTCATTATTCCCTCTCTCTGAGACCCATCACCCTCAGCTCCTCCCTCCATCCCCACTATAATCTACAGGGAGCTGCTGTTGTTCACTGTGTCCTTTTGGTCTCAGGTGTGAAGGGCTCTAAATTGCTATCCAGGGGATGGACATGTACAGTGGACTAATGACCTCCTGTAATGTCTAATGACTAATGAATGATGGACTAATAAACATGTTTATCACTTAATTGGCTCTGTTTGCTGTTGACCCTCAGAGAGAGAGAGAGTCATCAGATCCATCTACCAAAGGGAGTAATCAGTTCACAAATAATTTTTAAAGAAAGTTACATCACCTGGCTTTGGCCTTCTACTTGTATCTGTTCAAAAAGTGCAGCGTGCAGCCAAATTCATCTTAGTTCTGACAACAGAATTAGAGAAAATGGTGATATTAGTTTAAAGTTTGATACTCGTTTCTTCACACAAAGTAAAAAATAATTGAATAAATGCACAAGCTTTGTGGTAAACTCATACTCTTGAATTGCAAAGCCAAACTCAAACAATGTCACTCTGGGTTATATAGTTTATACATTAGATTATACAGTTTGCCAAGCTAGAAAGCGAACTATTTCAGCATCCAGCTGAAAAAAAAAAGAAATAGACAATGGATTACATCAGTTGTCACAGTAATTGTGGTTCCGTCCTAACATTAGTTATAACTGCAGTATCTTTGTGTTTGCTACATTGGCAGTTTCTTCTTAAAGTACGCCACCATCATGTTAGCTAACTACTTAGCTTGCAGTGCTATAATTGCTTATTTAACTAGCAGGCTAGTAATGCAATAATGTTCTATGCGAATAAACACATATGTACGGCAGTGTCAAAGTGCACAGCCATGTAATAGTGTTACATCCGATAAAGATTCGATGCATCACAATATGACAGAACCGGAGTCGACCGTGCATGGGAAGCCGATGGTGCAGTAACATCGGTTCAAGCACCAAGGGCCCTGTAGGAACTGTCCAAATTGTAAGCTTTTTATGTCTAATTGCAAACTATTGGCTACTTATTGCATTACTAGCTAATTAATTAGAGAGCTGTAATGTACATGGAAAGCTTATGTCAAAGCATTATTACTATTGTAGCTGATTAACATTGTAGCTGGAAAACTTGTAGCTGATTAAAACCCCATTATCTCCAAAATGATATACAGTACAGACATGGTTCAATGCTTGACATAAAGAGGACGTTTGTACCAAAATGACCAGAAATTACTCTCATAGAATCCCTGCTCCTATGGGAGTCTCACTCCATAAACATACAAGACATATTTAATTTGAAAAACAACAAAGAAATAGAAAATTTGCTTAGTATTTACTTTACCCTGTCGAGAGTATGTATTTCTGATAATGGATGAAACTGACATGTTTTTTCCTGAAAACTGCCCCAAATGGCACCAAACCTCTCCAAATTGTAATACTGCACATATCCTACTTTCCAGATGCTAATTTTATTTATGGTGGCACCCTCTGGGACCCCACAAAACAAATATATACATAAACTCTGCCAAGACTATGTCCTTGAGCTACATTTGCACCATTTTAATAGGCAGTTTAAGTGTAGCAAGCAGAAAGAAAAGGTGTTAAATCCTCCATGCCATGATAACTACGTTGCCTAAACTTAACAGCCTTCTAAACAAATATTGTTTGATGTGACCTGAAGTGTTTCGAATGTGGAAAAGACACCCATTCAGGAAGCTTTTCCTGGAGTCAGAAAAATGATTGCCTCTTGCATCACTCACATTTGTACTGGTGAACTATGTAACTATAGTTCATGGAATTTACCTCAATGACTATCGATTATTCATTCGTTAACATTAAAATTACTCGATCAAAGGAATTACTGTAAATTTGCATCCATAGTTTAATGTATTCTGGTGAACTTTCAAACAAAATTCTGCATGTTTGTGTGGTCAAATGAATATTTTCTGTGTTTTTTAGAGCATTCTTCTGCTGCTTCTGCATTTACATACATACCCTGTATGGTGCTGTCATCTCTGGGGGATTAGTGCTTAATTATAGCTGTAGTGGCAATTTAAGTGTATTGAACATAACCCAGCTATGACATCACCAACTGACTGCATCCCATATGTTTACATGGGCTAGACTCTTATAAAAAGCTTGAGTGAGGATTTCATTCATCAAGTGTGTTGTCTGCAGGACACCAACACGATAAGGGTTTCAAAAAAAGATGCAAAACAACTTTTGTAGAGGAAACTGATACTAAATTACCAACCTGCTGGGTATGTATGCTTGTTGTGCTTTTGCTGAAATTTTCTCTGTTAAATGTTACACATGCCAGGTACTTCTTGACATAAACATAATTTGAATTATAATAACTTCTGCTTCATTATTATTATAATTTGTATTATTATTATTATTTAGTAGTAGTAGCAGTAGTACTAGAAGCAGTAGCAGTCATTTTAGTAGCAGTACAGTAATATTAGTATAATTTAGCTGCTGTGGTTTTAAATAGAGTCCGACCGATATATCGGTTTGGCCGATATATCGGCCATTATTTGACTTTTTTGACGACATCGGGATCGGCAGTTATGCCGCCGATGTGCCCCGATTTTTTAATAAGTATAATAAACAAAAAAAACAATGATTATTTATCTGTACTTGTCTGTTCGAACGTTGTAATTGCTATTTACTAGAATTATCCAGTAGAGGGAGCTCTAATACAAGTGTGAACTGCAGCAGCTGACGCGCTACTTCTCTAATAAGACGTTTGTCACTCGTGCCTCATCCAATATTCTCCACTGCAAGACTTCTCTGTACAGATTCGATTGCCGCAATAAAGGTATGTATATTTCGTGAAAGTTTTTAATTAAATGCGTTTGTATGACCACTATGTTTATCAATCCTCATTCTCAAGCGAGTGAGCTAGCTAAAATATTTGGTTCACTTTAGGAAGCTAGCTGGCTAGCAAGCCTTTATGAAGTGGCAGTGAGCACATAAGCAGCGTAGGATCTACATTTCCAGAGGACATTGCTGTATTCTCAAATAAATAACCAGCCAAAATAAAATGGTGATTGAATGTATCACACATCTTTTTTTATTTGAGGTAATGATATTAGCTACTATACGATGCTGTGTAAATAGCCAACGCGTGATTGCAAGCGAGTGTGCCATCTAGTCACGCGTCATCGTAGCAAGCTAACCAGACAGTAAAAACGCAGATAAAACACTTCTAACATGGATAATTTTAAGCCATGTTATCTAGCTTTGTCGTGATAACATGAGAGAAGGATTGCTGTTGGAGAAGTGAATCAACCAACAGTTAGCGTGGGTAACCTGCACGAAAGCGCATTGTAGTTTTTTTCACGTATTTCATCCAGTCAATTTAATTTCATCTAACGTTACACTTGATTCACTCTTTGGCTCCGCTAGATAATGTCTTACTCTTTAAGATCATGTAGTAGAAATAAAATAAGAAAATATAATTCATTTAACTTACTGAGAATATATAATAAGAAATAATGAGGCTGTGTCAATAGCTAATGCGTTATTGCGAGCAATGTCATCTAGTCACGCGTCAGAGCGCATTGTAGTTATTTTCACCACCGAATTCTTACGGGCAGGGAAGCTCGCTAGATAGCCTTACTCTTTGAGATCACGTAGTAGGAATAAAATAAGAAAATATAATTAATGTACTGAGAATAGATACTAAGAAATAATAACAAATTAATAACAAAAACAACAATAATAATAATATTCATAAAAATACATGTTTGAAACTGGAAAACTGACTTATTTAAATTAATTTTTTATAAATGGCTGGAAAAGAAAGGAGTAAAAGCAAGGTGTGGAGTTATTTTGATTTCACACGCTTAAAGATGGTGTTAATATATATATTTAATTTAATATCTTTTACTTTTTTTATCTAAAAAGTTCTTTGTGTGTTTATTTTTATTTTTATTTGTTTGCTTATAAGTTAAATGTTCTTAAATATAGAAACTTTAATAAAATATAAGTTTTTCAAATTGATTTGAAAATGTTGCACTTTTTGACAAAATATCGGTCAAAACATCGTTAATCGGTGGGCTAGGACTCTCCAAAATCAGGATCGGCATCGGACCCAAAAATCTGGCATCGGTCGGGCTCTAGTTTTAAAAGCTTTATTTTCCCTTTAATTGCTGCAATAGTAACAACAGCAAATATAGCATTAGCTTGCTCTTTCATATAAACAACAGATGATTAAGCCTTAAGTATGATAATGTGTCAGTTCAAAAGGGGTAAAAGTGAGTGACAGATGCACACCAATCAGTATCTGCAGCCAATCAGATGTGCTGGATAGACAGGCATTTGCACATATAATTTTTGTGGGAATTTGATCAGGACACTGATCCCTGGCTGCCCAATACTCCTAAGTGCCCACGATGGGTCAAATTCAGAGGACAAATGACCCTGTGGGTCAGTGCAACATGGCCAAAAGTATGTTGACACCTGACATACAAAATTTGGGCATTAATATGGAGTTTGTCCACCCTTTGCTGCTATAACAACCTCCACTCTTCTGGGAAGGCTTTATACTAGATGCTGGAGCATTGCTGCTGGGATTTGCTTTCATTCAGCCAGAAGAGCATTAGTGAGGTTGGGCACTAATTGAGCAATTAGGCCTGGCTCGCAGTTGGCTTTTCAACTGACTCCTAAGGTGTTGGATGGGGTTGAGGTCAGGGCTCTGTGCAGGCCAGTCAAGTTCTTCCACACCATTCTCGACAAAACCACTTCTATATGCACTTCGCTGTGTGCCTGGGGGTACTGTCAGGCTGAAACAGGAAAGGTCCTTCCCCAAATTGTTGGGGAAGCACAGAATATTCTAGAATGTGAATTGTATGCTGCATCATTAAGATTTACCCTCACTGGAACTAAGGGGCCTAGCCCAAAGCATGAAAAATAGGCCCAGACCAAGGGATGTCCAGATACTTTTGGTCATTATGTGTATTTACAAATAGTGCCTTATGATGTTTAATGACAACAGCTCTTCAGTTTTATGACTCCTATGAAAAACTTGTGTTACATCCCTCACTTTTGTCTTCATACATTAAAATAATGTTCTTTGAATATATGAACATGAAAATATTATCACCCAACGTAATCTGGCTAGTATAATTATTCTTAAATTGCCATTTAATTGATTCTGGTGATTTAATTAAACAGAGGATGTCTGCTGTGAGAATAAATATCTTCATCTGCTAATGAATTGTAAATTACAATATGAGTGTTACATTTTCTTGTCTGTTAAAAGCTGCCATGCACTGCTAAGCATTTCTTAACATAATTCTTAAGCAAGTCTTAACATAATTTCTCACTAACTACTCTGCTGTCAAGTCCTGGAAAATTCATTCAAAAGTTTCAGTCCTTGTCCTTAAAATAAAAAAATGGTTACTAAATATGTGTAATTTTTCTAATCTGCAGGATTCATTGGCCAAGTTGACTATGGAGAATGGATCAGTGGTGACATCATTCATATTGATTCAATACACAGAATTCGAAGACCACAGATATCTATACTTCACAGGTTTCCTGTTATTGTTCATCCTTATGCTATTAACCAATGTAATTGTTATTATAGTAATTTACATTGAGAGATGTCTCCATGAACCCATGTATTTTTTTGTGTGTAGCTTAGCAGTGAATGGATTTTATGGCACTATATCTTTATTACCCTCAGTACTTGTTAATTTAATGTCTCATACTTATGAAATATCTCTGACTGCTTGCCTTTTACAGATCTTTTGTGTACACACATATGGTTCAGTTGAATTTTGTATTTTAGCCGTGATGGGCTATGACCGTTATGTCGCCATTTGTCATCCACTACACTATCACCAATTAATGTCTCATAGAAAATTGTGCACTCTTATTGCATTGTCCTGGATTTATCCTTGTATTCTTTTTGGACTCTATTTCAGATTAACTGTACAGCGGACATTTTGTGACAGGATCATGGAAAAGATGTACTGTATCAATTTTGCAGTAGTCCCATTGTCCTGTTCTGAAACTTCTTTTCAGAGCAAAATTGGCTTTGTTGTAACTTTTTTTGTAGTTGTTCCACAGCTGCTCATGATACTGTTTTCTTATGCACAAATACTCAGAATCTGCATGTCTGCTTCTAAGGAATCTCAGACCAAAGCTCTTCAAACATGCACCCCACACCTACTGTCCGTGATTAATTATTCTGTGGGATGCTTATTTGAGGTCTTCCAGAGTCGTTTCAACATGAGTCATGTACCATATAAAGCTCGCATATTCCTGTCTCTTTACATTCTGATATTTCCCCCAGTTTTTAATCCTGTCATTTATGGAATTAGCATTCAAGCCATTAGGGTTCAGATTTTCAAACCGTTTAATACTTGGAAAAACAAGTTAACTCCACTGCAGGTGATGAGGAAGTAGTTTCATAATTGTTTCATTCGTTACGCCAATCACATAAATGAGCTAAACATGGAATTCCACTGGGTGAATGAGAAGTCTTGACACTAATAGCTTTGCAGCAGGACAAGAAAGCTGTGATTATTTCGGCCGGTAGAATCCAATCCCATCTTCATTAATATTTTAGCATTTTGCAGATACTAATTTAGACCGACATACACCAATCACTAACGCAGTGTTTTAGGGTTTCATTTCATGAATTTGCCTCTATGGCAGAGGTTCTGCCGGCCAGAGGGAAATACCTGCAGGGTTCTGACAATCCTGGAATGGCTACTGTTGCAGCAGTGTACAAAAAGATATTTAGCATGTTACAGTTATGATGCCTCACATTTATACTGACTCTCCCCAGTATCCTAAGTGACTAACTAACATAGATGTCATTAGCCTATAGACTGTGCTCAAAACCGGCTATTGTTAAGTTTCACAGTCTGACCATGAAGTTCTATGAATGAACACAAATAAACATAAATTTCACGCAAATACACACAAAAGATGTTATGAGTAACAAGAATAGACACTCATTTGACAAGCTGCTGTTTGTTTGTAAGTCCTTCAGTCGAAGTGTTAACAGTCAGATATGGATTTGAGTGCTCAGATTTGCCACCTGGTGGTGGTTGCAGGAAAAACAAAAAATATATATGCAAATTTGCCTCTGCCAGGAAGATATCTCATGGTGGCAGTGTTGAATGAAACCGTAACCACTGTACATAAAAGTAATATTTATTGATATTGACTGAAGCATTTCCAATCAGTTCCCTTGCTCAAGGTCACGATGGCAGTGACCCATCTGTGGTATTTTTGATCCAATAAAGAATCAAATTTGTCTCTGCCACGTCTATCGGTGCAGTGAGCACACACACCTGGGTTGTGTGAACCAAATCAGCCCAGGTGTTTCAAGGTGTGCTGCTCAGCATGGTATAGGCCCAAGACCGGAAGCACATGCTGAGAGAGAGAGAGAAAGAGAGAGAGAGGGAAAGAGAGAGAGATAGAGAGAAAGAGAGAGAGACTGGCTGATCGTCAGAGCACAGAAGACAGACAGCAAATCAAAACTAACGCCGCGGAAAATCTGAGGGTCTGCTCAGCTAAAAAATGGAGAGCTGAGAAACTTCCGCTACGTTTGGTTTGTCTTTGTTTTAGTTTGTTGTTTTAATTTCTTGTTTTTGCCTGGAATCCCTGATGGGGAATGGTGAAGGTGCTTGTTTTCGTGTTGGTGTGGTTGCGCTCTCTCTCTCTCCATGTAGAAAATTATGGTCCAAACTGCTACAAACATAGCGTGTGAAGCAAACATACAACTTCAGTTTGGTAATCCCAGTTCCCTAACCATTATGCTACATGACCACCCAAATGAAACCTTGACACCGTTTTTGACACCTTGTTGTCCTATTTGTGACTACTGTGCCTTGTTCGGTCTTCATCTGACGTCTGTTACAAAGTCAAATAAACTTTTCCTTAATTATTTAAAGTTTTTTTGCGTTCTTGCTCACTAATGTGTCTAACAGGACGCCCGTTCATCACGTTAGTTCATAATCTCCAGACAGCATTGAGCAGTAATTAAATGCATTTCCACACAGGCTGAACTGTTTTTAATATTAGATAATAGCAGATACATCCATTTCTCTGAAAAACACAATCTTGTTCAGCTCAATTTTGCTTTCAAAGGCAGTGTTGCTCATTGAGGCAAATGTCTTACAAAATATATTTTTCATACACTTTGGTAAAGTTTTAAACTGTCGGTCACAGTGAAACCCAGCCCCTGTATTGGCCAAAGCTTCTTTAAAAAGACGTCTTATCACAGTTATTTGCCACGTCAATATCACATCATTGCTCGCATCAACACATTTAAAAGAACCTCAGCCAATAGCAATGTAGGAATTGCGTGTAGTTTAGCACATTGCAACAAGGCATATGTCACAGCTATGCCATTTCCAGAGTGTTCTGATGCAATGTTATATTCACGAGATTGTTATGTGGCCCATAATGTACAGTAAGTTTCCAGGGCATACTGAGATGTTCTGTCATATGCATGTGACTGTGATTTTGTGTCTAAAGTAAACAGTATAAGAGGGACTTTGCTATTTTTAAGGATGTGAATAACTCAGCTGGTATATGGGGTCACGTGCCCAAAACTTTCAGTTTTTGTTTGCATTTCTTTGTTTTATGTCTGTTGAGAGGTGATCAAAGCACTCATTGGCTGTGCCCCTTTGTAGCAGTCACGTGACAATGAATATACACCAAAGACGATGGCAGAAGCATTCCACTTAGCCATTAATGTTTAACTTTTAGTAGCCCTGGATTGTGCATTGCCAAAATACATTCATTTTTAATACAGGCCTAATCATTTATAGTGTCTGACCTGGAGATTAAACAACAAAGGAGCTATATGTTTTTGAAAAAATCGAATTCCTGTTTTATTTTATTATTACTCTTTAATGTCTCTACTGTTTTCAAAAAAGTAAAGCTGCTTTACATTGCATCTGGACATCACTGCACGCACATGTGAAGCTGAATTCACTCGTATAAAAATGACATGCATTGTCACAACTGGTCACAATCACACTCTGAATAAATATAAAGTAATATATATATGAAGTAATATTATAGTCATGGTATTTACTGTAGGCAGGAGGCATTACATGTGCCAAAAATGAAGTTAGGACTAAGAATGCCATAATAAGTAGCATTCTTAATGAGACTTTTGTAAACCAACTCTGTATTTCTGCTTACATAGAAGCTGTTCAGTATTCTCTGTATGTCAACACCCTCTTATGTTTCATTATGATAATTATGAATGTATCCTTATGATGGGTTTTATAGACCTGAACCACAACTGAGGTTGTGATGACATCTAGTGTTCATATAAAAACATTAAAGTTTCAAATCTTTTTTTTACACGTATTCCCTAAATCTCTAGGATGTCTCAAAGGCATTTTCTGAAAAAAACTCACCAATTTGAAGTCACACAAAAACAAAAAGTCATTTTGGGTCATCTAGACCTGGACATAATAGGAAGGTTAATAAAGCTTCAAAATAGTGTTATCATTATTTCTTTGAAAATTAGAAAGTAAAAAAAATGTGAATACGTGTATGAGGTTTGTGGTAAACTCATACTCTAGAATTACAAGGCCAAACTCACACAATGTTGAAGTCACTCTAGATTTTATAGTTTATACATTATATTATAGCATTCTAAATAATATTAGTATTTGCCAGTATGTTGGAATTTGTCATCCATTACACTGACCAATGACAATTTCTCATATTTTTTGCATTGTTTTGGAATTATAATTATACTGTTTTGGGCTGTATCACCTGCATCCTAGTAAACTTGTTTTTTGCTAAAAAAGTTGGTGCAACACCATCCAGGAATTCAGGAGAAAACTTGGTTAAATTTTGTTGATTATCTCCACATTTATGTCCAAATACAGTACAGACATGGATCAAAGCTTGAAATAAAGAGGACATTTGTACCAAAATGACCACATTATCCAAATCCCCTCATCCTAAGAGAGTCTCACTCTGTAAAAATTCAGGACATATTTATTCTGAAATACAACAAATAAATTGAAAAATTGTCTTGTGTTTTCTGTATTCTGCTGTGATTATGTGTATTTCTTACACTGGACGAAACCAAATTTATTTTCCAATCGTACCCCAGGATGTATACAATACCAAGATGTACAATTTGACATGTGTTTTCCTAAAGGTCGGCCCACATGTCCTAAAAACCTCTTCAAAAGGCACCAAAAGGCATTTTCACGTTGCAATTGACATTTTACATCGTTGGTCTTTTGGAATTGTTCCTGTCCAGATTGTTCCTGTCCAGATTTGAAACGAAAGTGCCAGACTATAACATCAAAATTAGCTCTGTCTAACACATCGTGGCTGATATGAATGAAATTAGCTAACATGTCACCACCTTTAGCGTTACTTCACTGAATCGCAGTTTTTGGGATTTTCAGTGGCACGTGGTAAAAACTTGTAATATTGTATTTGTCTGTATGCATTGATTGTGTAGCATCTATTGTTGCATCAGCAAAGCTAACACGCCTGGCGGAGATCTGCACTCTACTGAGTGCACTCTTCTAGTTGTAAAGTATACAGGTTTTCCAAGCAGGGGGAAAAATCACAATGGGTAGATCATAGAGGGTAGATTTTTTCAGGTAGTAGCTTGCTTTTAGGTCATTTACTCGGCACTGGAATGTCTAATTGTGATCATTTATTTGCTGTTTATAAGGTAAAAAGTTGCTTTTTTCGTACACAATGCGGTTTCTATTTACGTACACAGAAATGCTAGTTTTCAGATGCTCCAGAAAACACTTTCAGCTCAATGGAAATAACCCATAATGACTTATGATGACTTATAATGAACAAAGAGCACACTGATTACTAGGGGAACATAGGGGATTTCAGCGATATCGATAACATCGTTGTCATATCAGCAGTTGTCTGACTAGCTGCGGACAGTTATTATATCCGCCGGGCGGAGCCTGGAGGGGATTATGCGTTTGCTCGCGCGCATGTGTGTGTATGTATGTATGTGTGTGTGTGTGTGTATGTGTCTGTCTGTCTGTCTGTCCGGAGCTAATCGCACAACCGGCCGGTAGGGGCCGCAAGTGATCAACAACTGCGGGGGAGATCTGCACTCTACTGAGTACACTCTTCTAGCTGGATTATAAAAGACCATAATCATCATCAACCTGGGGTGTGAATTTCAGCTCTACTTTGGGGAAGGGACTGCCTTGTTATTTCTTTTGTTATCTCTAGTGGTTTCACTCATTGAGACAGGGTTTTTTGCATGAAAGTGCGACAAGTCTAAGCTTCACAACGGTGTAGGTGTTACAGCAGTGCACCTTGAATCAGTAATCGATGAAATAATAATATAAGAGAATGCTATTTTTAGATGCCGACTAACACTACCATTAGTCCTTTTGCTCTAATTCTACTAGTACTGCTACGATGCATGGCTTTTTCAAGCCAACTTAAGGTTTGTCCTCAAACTTTCCAACTCCGTAGTTGAGATGCTAAATCATGAAAAGTTGGCTGACCAGAGGTGGGTTTATGCAAATGACTTAGTTAAAAAATGATTGACTGTTTTCATTGAAGTGATGTAAAAACTGGGGCCAATTCTAAATGAACCGTTTAGACTGATTTTTTTTATTTATTTTTTTATTATTGTACAACAACACAAAATGTGAAGTTAAACTGAGTTCCTAATTTACCAGCACAAGTATCATGCCATGAACAAGAATACATGATGAAAAAAATCAAGGTTTATTTATTTAAAAAAACATGGTGTGATGGGTATCAAATGTGACTTAACATCAAAAACACAGTACGAATAACAAACATATGACAACAAGATTCCCAAAACTATGAGTGAATAAGAACTTCATTTGGGGGGTAGTGTAGTACAATGGTTAGGGAACAGGGCCTATCAATTTTAATATTATTTACTTTTTTTTAAATATAATTGATGTAGGGGCGACATAGCTCAGGAGGTAAGACCGATTGTCTGGCAGTCGGAGGGTTGCCGGTTTAAACCCCGCCCTGGGCATGTCGAAGTGTCCTTGAGCAAGACACCTAACCCCTAACTGCTCTGGCGAATGAGAGGCATCAATTGTAAAGCGCTTTGGATAAAAGCGCTATATAAATGCAGTCCATTTACCATTTACCATGTATGTCACTCTGCATGAGCGTATCTGATAAATGCTAATATAATATAAGCTTGAATTATCTTGGCAGATATATTACATTATTAACTTATTTTTCTTACCAGTAAACCGTTTGAAAATCTGAACCCTGATTGCTTGAATGCTAATTCCATAAATTACAGGATTAAACAATGGGGGAATTATAATGAAGTAAAGGGACATGAATAAGAGAGCTTTATTAGGTATAACACTCACGTTGAAACGAGTCTGCATGATTTCAAAAAGTATACCCACTGCATTGTTAATCACAGCCAGTATGTGTGGGGTGCATGTTTGAATAGCTTTGGCCTGAGATTCCTTAGAAGCAAGCAGGCAGATTCTGAGTATTTGTGCATAGGAAAATAGTATCATGAGCAGCTGTGGCACAATTACAAAAATAGTTACAGCAAATCCAACTTTGCTCTGAATAGAAGTTTCAAAACAAGACAGTTTAACTAATTCAAAATTGACACAATATGCTTTTTCTATGATCCTGCCACAAAACGTCCGCTGTACAGTTAATATGAAATAGAGTCCAAAAATAGTACATGGATAAATCCAGGATAATGCCATAAGGGTGCACACTTTTCTATGAGACATTAATTGGTGATAGTGTAGTGGATGACAAATGGCGACGTACCGGTCATAGCCCATCACGGCTAAAATAGTAAATTCAACTGAAACACATGTGTGTATACAAAAGATCTGTAAAAGACAAGCAGTCAGAGATATTTCATAAGTATGAGACATTAAATTAACAAGTACTGAGGGTAATAAAGATATAGTGGCATAAATTCCATTCAGTGCTAAGCTACACAGAAGAAAATACATGGGTTCATGGAGACCTGCTTCAATGTAAATGACTATTATAAGAATTATATTTATTAATACCATAAGGATGAACAATAACAGGAAACCTGTGAAGTATACATATCTATGGTCTTCCAGTTCAGTGTATGCCATCAATATGAATGATGTCACCACTGATCCATTCTCCATAGTCAAGCTGTACAATGAATCCTACAGAGAAAAAGAACACGGAATTATTGACCATTCGAACAGGAACCAGGACTGCAGTTTCTTACTAGGATGTGAGGACTGTCAGCAGAGCAAAGTGAAATTAAGCCTTTGCAAATAATTAGCTATGCTTGGCTGCCATTAATAGAAAATAATTTTATTTTAACAAATTTAGTATTATAAATGTATTTTCACATCACACACTCTCTGTTCAATCAAATCACAGGAAGCAATTCAACAGCACTTCAAGACTGAGTATACAAGCTGCACAGACCAGGGGTTCCCAAATGTCTCCATGCCCAGGACCCCTGAAATGTATTGTGGCCCCCACCAACAAATCACAGGCATCTTTTATTTTGGTTCGTTTTATTCAGTGTTTTAATCCAATAAATTGCAGCCTACTATTCCATATCAACATACTCATTAGTAGAATCACTATTTTGCTAATAATAATAATAATAATAATAATAACAATAATTCTTATTATTATTATTAGTAGTAGTATTATACCGAAGTAGAAGTAATAGAAGTAATATTTCCATTAGGAGGTTCCTGACATGTGTAGCATGCTAAACAGCCAAAATATTTCAGAAAAAATATAAAATGCATACATACCCAGTAGATATTTCATTTAGTACTGGCTTGCGTGAAAATTATTATGATTATTTTATTAGTATTATTTTTTGTATGGTGTAACTCGTAGCACTGATCATGTTTGTGTTCTCCAGGCAACAAACTTGTGCGTTTTATAGAGGCCTGGCCCATGTAAACACAGCATGATGTCATAGCTGGGTTACGTCAATGAAGTTACAGTGACACTTTGGTTATACTAATCCCCCAAAGGTATTATCAGCAATGCCATACAGTGCACGTTTCTTAAAGGAGAAGCATCTGTTGAGACTTCTTCTTTAAAATTAGGTTTGTCACGTTGCTCAAAATTACCACGTTGTTGACTGTTTCTAGGCAGTCTTTTTTCTATCCCTGGATAATTTCCAACAAAAAAAAAACTAACAGTCGATGGTGCTAAACCCCAAAGCAAACCCTCTGTTTTGAGTGGAAGTATGCAACTGGTTTTTGAAGTATGAAAATGAACTATTGTCACCACCTGTCATCGTGTGTCACCAAATCCAACAAAACAGAAAAATGATTAAACAAACCCGTCTTCATCTTTGTCCTTGTGCTAGTCTCTTTCTCAGATGGAAAGCCCGCCCTCGCCAAACTGCATGAGTAGGATCGCCATTTCAGAATTTTGATAAATGTTTTAATTGGCTGGCAGTTACAGTACACAGTAAGCACCACACCTTGTTTCTCACTTCCTGAAAGTTCAACCATGTTTGCTGCCCATGAATTCACTAGCTGGGTTCTCACTAAAGAAGACAGATACAACTGTCGTCAGGTCAGTTTGATTTACCAAGCCAAGTTTGGCCCACGGTTTGCTGTTAACAGGCTAGAGAAATTGCCAAAGAAATTGTCCAGAATACAAAATCCTGCTTAATGAACTTGTCTGTTCTTATGAATCATGGACGATCAAGTGACATATTTGAATACAAAAGGAGTTTGTTACACAAGCAAGTCAATTAAAACGTACTGTCAAGAAAATTGTTGTGGGAGACTTTGGCTCAGCAGAGACATTATAGGCAAATCAGCAACAAAAGGAAAGGCAAATAGTTTTTTTCCGGCGAATAAAAGGAATGACTATTGAAGTCTATGAGTTCAACATAGGGAAGAAAGGGACAGTATGCTGCAATTGAGTCTTTATATCCATGTAGGTAATACTGTTTTGAGGCTAGCCAGTTTGGACGCTAGCCAGTTTACCATTTAAATAAATAGTTGACAGGGAGATTAACTTGCTTCCTCCATGTAAAATCAGCAAGTGTATCTTCAGAGTGATTTTATGGCCAGGTGTTATGCCCGAAATGATATAAGAAGCATATAAGAGTCCAGACTGCATTTATTCAGTCTACACCACTCAATTTTTTGCTGTAGGCTAAGAGATATGCAACACTTAACTTTGATAATGAATTCCTATTTCATAATTGCAGGGTCAAAAAAAAAAAAAAACTTGTTGGACAATCTTTCTGATGGTGTAATGGCTTGTATAAAAAACACAAAACGTGTCAATGCAAAAGCGACACGTCCAGTTCTCCTCTCATCACACATTTATTTGTACGAGTTAGCTAGCAGATAGCGAACAGATCCAATTAATTTCCACACTCATAAAATGAAGTAACAGGTACTTCACTGGTGCAATAATTTCTTGTAAAACTGAACAGAAATAAACTTACAGTTTCAAACTTACTTTGCTTGTTTCTTTTTTCGTATGTGTCAGCTTACAGTAATATGCCAGAATTAGCATACTATTAACATACACTAGTATTTAAAAAGATTAGCAATGGTCAGTAGACTGTAGGAAGGATAGGCCTACATCTTAGCTAGGCTAATGCCTTACTTTTCAGTAATACACATTTAACAGTAGATAACTATTATTGACCACCTGAAACGGCAACGTATTTATTTCACATTTATTCAAGAGGACTGGACACCATTACCTAGTAAAATGCACATACTGTAAAAATACATGTAATAAACTGTGTAAATGAAGAAAAAAAAAAACTTCATACATATATATTTTGTTATATTAGTAAAGCCTCTTTTACAATATCAACTTTAAGACAAGGGGCACCAAGTAAAGCCAAGTTCCATTAATCTCTATGGGAGTTTGATACATGTCCCCTTAGCAGCTAATTCTAGTACTGGGCGACTTCTGACATATTTGCACAGAATCTTCTTTTTTTTTTTTTAAATAGTGAAAGTACTGAAAAAAAACCTCCGGAGGATAACATTTTTTCTACATTACCGGGTACAGGTTGTTACCAATATTTCGCCTATTTTATACATTTGCAAATATTTTTACGCTTTACTGTCTATCACGCAACCCCAGCTGATAATAGGTGCTCTCACTCCACATATAGCTACGCATTTTTGTGGTTAGGGGTGCGGTATTTGTGAAGTTTGAAAATATTAATGCACTGTATTTACATAGACTAGGTTACAATAACACAGCCAACTAGCTTCACAATACCAGTTGCTAAATGCAGTTTTCATGCAATGGCATGACAATTCACAATTGGAAATCCTGTTTTATAAATGTTTGATGCCTGTCTGTCATGATATTACTGTAACACTGCCAATATTATAGGTATTTGGTTGTTATGAATACACTTGGTGGCTTGCTTCGCTGGCACAAAATGGCTTCTTTTCAATTTTCTGTATCCTATTGGCTGAAATAGCATCACACATACTATTTTTACGTATCCTATTGGCTGAAATAGCATTACATTGATCAGCATTTGCCATTGCTGAAATTTACTTTTCATTCTCCATTCATTCTCTAAGGGAATTTGTCTCCCCAAAAAACGTTTAAATATTTGGGAAACTATTTGTAATTTCAAAAAGATTCAAACAAGCACATCGCTCTGAATCAAGCGGAATATTATGAAGTTGGTATGGAATTGTCTAACTACAGCAGCATTCAGAAATTTAGGCAGAAAATAAGTATGCAGGAGAACAGGCAGTGGGTTTCTGAAGCAACCAAATGAACAACAAACTAAAACAAAGACAAACCATACAAAACACAGCAGAAGCTTTTCAGCTTTCCACTTTTCAGCTGACTAGCCCATCAGATTTTCAGCAGTACTAGTTTGGATGTGTCGTCTGTTCACTGACTGACCAAATTCACCACAGTCTCAGCCCCATAATGTTGAGAGCAGCACACCTTTAAGCACCTGGGCTGATTAGTTAACACACCCAGGTGCACGTACTCTCTCCCCGGTAGGCACGGTTGAGACAAATTTGATTGTCCATCCATCGGACAAAAGTTGATCACCAGATGGGTCACTGTCATCATAACCTTGAGCAAGGGAACTGAACTGATCTGATTTGTTTCAGTCATTATCCAGCTGTATAAACTGATTTTATGTATAAGTGACTGGCGTATGAGAGTGAATTTGAGTTTCTGTAAAATACGAACATGTAAATGGTAAATGAGATTGAATTCTACAGGCAGAAATAAAAACAGTTTTCTTGTACTGTTGCAAAAGAGCCAGTGTCCAGACTTTTTATTGATCCTATCAACCCGTGGAATTCCATTTGAGCTCATTTAGGTGAAAACAATGCTTAAACAATGTGTTAAAAGAATTACACAGGCATGAGCCTATTTCATCATCACCTACAGTGGGGTTAACTTATTTTTACACGTAATGAATTGTTTGAAAATAAGAACCCGGATGGTTTGAATGCTAATTCCATAAATGACAGGATTACACAATGGGGGAAATATCAGAAGGTAAAGGGATAGGAATATGCGAGCATTATACGGTACATGACTCATGTTGAAACGGCTTGAAATAAATTCAAAAAGCCATCCCACTGCATTGTTAATCACAGCCAGTATGTGTGGGGTGCATGTCTGAACAGCTTTGGCCTGAGATTCCTTAGAAGCAGACAGGCAGATTCTGAGTATTTGGGCATATGAAAATAGTATCATGAGCAGCTGCGGAACCATTCCAAAAAGAGTTATAACAAACCCAATTTTGTTCTGATAAGAGGTTTCAGAACAAGAACGTTTGACTAATTCAAAATTGATACAATACATCTTTTCCATGATCCCGTCACAAAATGTACGCTCTACAGTTAATTTGAAAAAAAGTCCAAAAAGAACATATGGATAAATCCAGGACAATGCAATAAGGATGCACACTTTTCTAAGAGACATTAATTGGTGATAGTGTAAAGGATGACAAATGGCGACATAACGGTCATAGCCCATAATGCCTAAGATAGTAAATTCACCTACACCATATGTGTGTATACAAAATATCTGTAAAAGACAACTGGTCAGAGATATTTCATAAGTATGAGACATTAAATTAACAAGGACTGACGGTAATACAGATAAGCTGCCATAAAGTCCATTAACTGCTAAATTACACACAAAAAAGTACATGGGTTCATGGAGACTTCTCTCAATGTAAATTACTATAATAAGAAGTATATTTGTTAATATCATAAGGAAGAACAATAACAGGAAGCTTGTGAAGTATAGATATCTATGGTTCTCCAGTTCAGTGTATGCCCTCAATATGAATGACGTCACCACTGATCCATTCTCCATTGTGTTGTTGTACAATAAATCCTACAGAGAAAAAATAACATGGATTTATTAACCACTTTCTAGTGGAACAAGGACTTAAGCTTTTTAAAATTAGGATTTTAGGATGCAACTTCCAGGATATGACAGCAGAGCAGTCAGTGAAAAAAAATGAAGCATTTAAAAATACTTTGTAAAGTAAAGCAGACTTTAACAGACAAGAAAATGTAACATTAATATGACAACAAATGAATAAGCAGATTAAGATATTTATTTACAAAGCAGACATCATATATTCAATTAAATCCATCCATCCATCCGTGCACTAGACGAGAGGCAGGAATACACCCTGAACAGGCCTCAATTAAATCACCTGAAGCAATTCATTATCCCCCAAGACTGCACATACAAGCTACATTGGTGTCAATAATTTTTGGTGTCAATCATTCTGTAATGATTGACACCTCACTTACTGTTGTCATTAAATATCACGTTACAATTTCTAAGAGTTAGGGTGTTAAAATGCATACATACCCAGCAGATATTTCATTTATCGTCGGCTTCCTCTAAAAAAAATTGGTGACAGGACATAACAGCACAGCAGTCAATGAGAAATGACGTTAAGACTTCAGAATTAACAGACAAGAAAATGTAACGCTCATAGTGTAAGAAATTAATTGGCAGGTTAAGATATTTATCCTCACAGCAGACATCCTCTGTTTAATTAAATCACCTGAATAAATTAAATGGCAATTTAAGAATAAATATACAAGTTATCTAGATTGCATTGGGTGTTTATCTTTTTATGTTTATATATTCAAAGAACATTATTTTAATTTATAAAGAAAAAAGTGATGATTGTAACGGAAGTTCTTCATAGGAGTCATGAGACTGAAGTGCTGTTGTCATTAAACATTATAAGGCACTATACACTATATGTCCAAAAGTATCAGGACACCCCTTGGTCTGGGGCCATTTTTCCTGCTTTGGGTTAGGCCCCTTAGTTCCAGTGAGGATAAATCTTAATGCTGCAGCATACAATCGCATTCTAGACTATTCTGTGCCTCCCTAATGGTTTGGAGAAAGCCGTTTCAGCATGAGAATACCCCCAGGCACACAGCAGGGTCCATACAGAAGTGGTTTTGTCGAGAACGGTGTGGAAGGACTTGACTGGCCTGCACAGAGTCCTGATCTCAACTCCTTTCCAACACCTTTGTTATCAACTGGAAAGCCAACTGCGAGCCAGGCCTAATTGCCCAATAAGTGCCCGACCTCACTAATGCTCTTCTGGCTGAATGGAAGCTAATCCCGGCAGCAATGCTCCAACACTTGGTATAAAGCCTTCCCAGAAAAATTGATTGGTTGTTATGGCAGCAAAGGTGCATCAACTCCATATTAAGGCCCATAATTTTGGATGAGATGTTGAATGTCAGGTGTCCACATACTTTTGGCCATATAGTGCAAGTGAAGTTGCATTTAAGCAAATTTGTCCTCTGCATTTGACCCATCCTGTTTAGGAGTAGTGGGCAGCCAGGGATCAGTGTCCCGATCACATTCCCATAAAACTTACATGTACAACTGGCTACCTATCTAGAGCATCTGATTGGCTGCAGATACTGACTGGCCTGCATCCGTCACTCACTTCTACCCCTTTTGAACTGGCACATTATCATTCTCAAGGCTCAGGCATCTGTTTATATGAAAGAGCAAGCTAATACTATATTTGCTATTATTACTATTACAGCAATTAAAGGGGCAAGTAAAAATTTCAAAACCACAGCAGCTAAATTATACTAATATTACTTTACTGCTACTACAATGACTACTACTACTATTAAATAATAATAATAATAATAATAATAATGAAGCAGAAGTTATTATAATTAAAATTATATTTACCTGAAGTGCCTATCATGTGTAATATTTAAGATAAAATTTCAACAAAAATATAACAAGCATACATACCCAGCAGGTTGGTAATTTAGTATCAGTTTCCTCTACAAAAATTTTTTTTGTATCTTTTATTGCAACCCTGATCGTGTTGGTGTCCTGCAGACAACACACTTGATGAATGGAATCTTCAGTCAAGCTTTTTATAAGAGTCTAGCCCATGTAAACATACCGGATGTAGTCAATGTTGGTGATGTCATAACTTGGTTACGTTCAACACACTTAAATTGCCCCTACAGTTATAATTAAGCTAATCCCCCAAAGATGACAACACCATACAGGGCAAGTGTGTTAATGGAGAAACAGCAGGAGAATTCTCTAGAAAACACTGAAAATATTAATCTGGCCACGCAGACTATTTTGTGTCAACAGAATAAATTAAAGCTCTACAAACTACATTAAACTAATCTATCTTTGTCTTAGGTCCTCTCCGAGTCTTATTTTCAGATGGCAAAACTGCCATCGGTTAACTGAGTAAATGAATTCCAAAAGTAGAACAGCTGTTTTGACATTTTAATAAATGTAGTCCCCAGTACGCATCACATTTTCTGTTGTTGCATAAGAGAAAAATCACTAGGCAAACCCACCTTTTTGTGATTTACCATCTCGACCGCAGAGTAAAACTAGAAAGTTTGAGGACAAACTAAGTTGGCTTGAAAACGCCAAGCTTGGTAGCAATACTAGCAAAATGACAAATTGTAGTAATAGTGCACATTGACTTCCCGTAGTTGAAAGTATTGTACTAGTAGTAGTTATTTAGTAGCAAACAAAGTGAACAATTGCACTTTGTGAACAATTGCATTTATAGTAACCGCTGTTTTGAATATAATTCAAGAGTTAGCCAACTAACTACCTAGACGAGATAAAAAGCATGCCGAGACACCATTTTGACCTAAAGCTGAATTATAATATTGACTAGGTGACAACTGATGGCGAATCATAAAGCTAGCTGGCATTCAAACCTGGTTTCAGATGGTCTTAGAAAGACGATGTCTACACTGCGTGACACACAAGCAAGACAGAGATAGGAAGATGAATTTGATTAGGTTATGGTTTCATGCAATTTTCTTAAATAATGTAATCACAAAAATGACCAAAATCAGTGCTGATTGTATGGTATAAAACGAGAAGGAACTATTTTTTCCTGATAGAATCATTGTTTTCATAGAAATAATGACCAGAGGTTTTTGATTAACAACCGCACAAACAGAACACCCGATTTAGAGTTTTGCATAACAAGGGTCCAAATAGAACTACCCATGAGAGTTTTGCTTGACAACAGTAAAACAATATGCTCAAAGAAAATTTCAATTTCAGCTGAATAAGTCGATCAAAATCAATAAACATAAAAATAACTATATATAGTCATTGTTGGTAACCGGTTGTATAACTGGAATAAACCCCTGGGCTGTCCCGTTATTGGAAAATAATGTACTTCCGGGGTGGTTAAGTGACCTAGGCGGTCGTACATTATTTTCCAATAACAGGACAGCCCGTCGTGGTTTATTCCTTACGTGTAGTCCATGCACTGGTAGTAGTAGATGCTTGGTAGTTTAGTTAATTTCCGGCTAACAGAAAACTAACTAATATCAGTTTGGGTTTTACTCGCATTGATCTTGCTAATGTTACTCACCTTGCCAGAGATTTCGTTCATTAGAGGTTTTACAGACGGTCTGTATCGACAAATGTGACGTCAGCTGCAGGTGTGTTGTTCAGATTCAGAATGTTTTATCAATGCTAATCAATGGGAAATTTTCCAATATAAAATCGTAAATATCAACATAAAAAAGTTAAGCTTTTGACAATATGAATGAAAATATTTTGTTTGAAATTGTCTTTTGGTATTCCTGTTACACATAACTGTATTAACAAAATGAAGGTCCATCCATTTTACGTTAGCAATAGACACACACAAAGAACAAATACATACTAGTTTCCTTTTTTATATGGACAATTGATCTATACATCACCTGCGTTAGAGTGTCCAAATGAATGCGAAACGGGAAAGGGGGCTTGAATGTTCTGAAGAACAATAAAATGTTTCTTATCCTGTTGCAAATAATTGCATTTGAGCTCGTTTTTGGCTATTGGCTCAACAAAATATGTTAAATAATTAAAATAGGCATCAGACCATTTCATCATCACCTGCAGTAGAGTTAGCTTATTTTTCTTACCACTAAACAGTCTGAATATCTGAACTGTTATGTTTTGAATATTAATTTCATAAATGACAGGATTAAATATGGGAGGAAATGTCAGAAAGAAAAGGGACAGGAATGTATTACATGAACCGTGTTGAAACAACACTGCATAAACTCAAATAAGCATCCCAATGTATAGTTAATTACAGCCAGTAAATGTGGGGTGCATGTTTGAACAGCTTTGGCCTGAGATTCCTTAGAAGCAAACAGGCAGATTCTGTGTATTTGTGCATTGGAAAATAGCATCACGAGCAGCTGCAGATCATACTATCTAGCTTTTAGGTAAACTAAGCATTACAGTTTAGTGGTAGGAACAGACGAGCAGTGTTGGGTTGAATGGCCTGTTCTCGTCTTATGTTATGTTATGTTACGTTAAACAGTTACAACAAATTCAATTTTGCTCTGAAAAGATGTTTCAAGACAAGAAAGTTTGGCTAATTCAATGTAAATGCAATTCAGCTTTTGTATGATCATTTCACAAAATGTATGTTGTGCTGTTACAGCCCAAAAACTATACAATTCCAGGACAATGCAGAAAGTGGGCACACTTTTCTACGTGACATTAATTGGTGATAGTGAAATTGATGACAAATGGCAACATACTGGTCACATCCCAGATACAAACATTATTTAGAACTATATAATTTAATATATAAACTATATAACCTAGAGTGACAGTGTTTGAGTTTGGCTTTGCAATTCAATGAGTGAGTTTACCAGAAACCTCATACATTTGTTCAATTCTTTTTAATTTCAGTGTCAAGACATGAGTGTCAAACTTTGAACCAATATCTCCATTTTCTCTAATTCTGTTCTCAGAACTAAGATGAATTTGGCTCCTTGCAACAGCTTATTCATTTATTTTAATGGAGAAGGCCAAAGCAAGATGATGTAACTTTTGTAACTTTTCTTTAAAAATGATCTGTGAACTGATTACTCCCTTTGGTAGATGGATCTGATGACTCTCTCTCTCTGAGGGTCAACAGCAGACAGAACCAATTAAGTGATAAACATGTTTATTAGTCCATCATTCATTAGTCACCAGACATTACAGGAGGTCATTAGTCCACTTTACATGTTCATCCCCTGGATAGCAATTTAGAGCCCTTCACACCTGAGACCAAAAGGACACAGTGAACAACAGCAGCTCCCTGTAGATTATAGTGGGGATGGAGTGAGGAGCTGAGGGTGATGGGTCTCAGAGAGAGAGGGAATAATGACCTCCCTTTGGACAGCCTGGGGACTCTGACCCCTGAGTGCTTCATACAGTTTCCCTGTGAGCTGGAGAGGAGGCTCAGGCCACACTGACTTTGATGAGAGAAGTTTTGTCAAATTTGTTCTGAATTTCCACTGAAAATGTCAATAAAATGTGGTCTAAATGTTTCTTTATTATGGCCCAGTTTTAATTTCCCATTGATCATGTAACTAAATAGCTTAAACATGCTGGGCTATAACTAAGAAATAATGGTAACATTATCTTGAAGCTTTGCTGACCTTCCTATTATGGTAGGGTCCGTATGACCTGAAATGATTTTTTGTTTCTGTTTAACTTCAGCAAATGCCTTTAAAGCATCCTAGAGAATTAGGGAATGCATGTAAAAAAATATCTTTGGAACTTTTATGTTTCTGATATGACTGCTAGATGTCATCACAACCCTTATGGTGGTTCAGGTGTATATAACCCATCACAGGGACACATTCATAATTATCATAATAAAACAGGGTGGTACCATGCGGCAAGACCGGCAGAATATTATCAGTAGATAGCAGAAGTTGTTATCACACAAAAGCCCCCATCCACACACAAACCTAGAAACCATTAAAAAGTTTAAAAAGACGGCGCTACAAGCTCTCACAATGCCAGGAGTAAATGGTATCCTCTCAGGTTGTGTCAATACAAAGCAATATGCATGTATGCCAAATTTCATGTTTCTAATGAAAAAGTGGAGGAGCTAATACACATACTGCAACCATTAGCCTATAGGTGGTGCCACAGGCTCATGCCATATTCAACTAAGATGGCACTGTATCAGGTCTTAATGACCAACCTGTAGAAACAGTGAATGATTTCACTTTACTAGACAGTAGACTGAGGCTATACAACATCTACATCTTTCGAGAAAGGTGAACACCTTCTCATCAAAAGTGTTCTGACCTACAATATCTCTGCTTGTTACCGCAAGTTGGGGCGAAACTGTCAAATCGGAGCAAACTGTCAAGGATTGTAAATATGGCTGGGAAGATCATAGGGGAAACAGAGAGACAACCAAACTGATTAATTTTCCAGAGTTTCAAGCAAATTTGATTTGATTCTCGAACGACGAACTGACCGCTTAATCTGCATTAGTGCCCTTTGACATGTGTTCATATTGCTCCCCTTTAAAGTAGTACAACTTAAGGGTCACTTAAAGGTCCCTGCAACTTCTAATAATCCGTTCAGTGCTTAATCCTGTCATTTATGGAATTAGCATTCAAGCCATGAGTCAAGATATTCAATCTATTTTGTAGCAAAAACAATAAGTTGACTCCAGGCCTGGTCATGATGAAGTGTCTTGCCTCTTTTTAAATGATCGCATTTGAAAGCCAACAGTCAATAGTTTGGCTGAAAGGGAATTCCATCAGCTGCTCAGAACGAATTACAGGCCCATGCATTGGCCTTTCATATACAGCAAAATCTGTACAATTTAAACTCACTGGTTTAAGATTGTGTATTCTTAACTACTGTGTTGGCAAATTTAGCCTGCACACTGGAAACCGTGGGCCACACCTGGTAAATCAAAGTGACCTGGCAACAGTTGGATCTGCCTTCTTCAGTGAGAAACCAGAAAGTGAATTAATGGGCAGAAAACATGGCTGAACTTTCAGGAAGTGCGAAACAAGATGTGGTGCTTTCCAGGTACTGTAACTAATGTAGTGCACAACCTTGCGACCTCCACAATACGAGGGGACGGGGGTTGGGCCCTGCTTAAGTCTCACAAAAAAACATTTATAAGCTTTTTCTTTTTTACTGATTAAGATGAGATTCGACTGTAGTGTCGATAGACAAGCAGCTGGTTTAGTGTCTAGAATGAATGTGTTGACGAGAGTGTCATTGCTACAGTGAAATATGGTGGTGGCTGTTTGGTGTTATGTGGTTGTTTTGCAACTTGGGGCTCATGTTATTGCCCGTGGAAACATGAACTCCAGAAAGAACCAGGAGATTTGGCCCAAAATCTGAGCATGCCTGGCCACAAATAGATGTTGAAGCAAATCTACTCATAAGAGCAGAAAAGTTTTAGCCTGTACCCTTTCTATCACTGAGAAATTGTGTCTTGGGCCGCTGGTGAAATTGCAGTATCTATCTTTGATCGTTGGATTTTATTTGCTGCTGGCTCTGCGGCTTCCGACCTCCTGACCTCACCGACAACTGCTTTGGAAATTCTAGCCTGCACACTGCAAACCGTGGGCCACACTTGGTAAATAAAACTGACCTGGCAACAGTTGTACATGTCTTCTTTAGTGAGAACCCAGCTGCTGAATTAATGGGCAGCAAACATAGCTGACATTTCAGGAAGTGAGAGACAGGTTGTGGTGCTTACTGGGTACTGTAACTGCCATTTTATAAAAATGCTAAAACGATTATCCTGCTTTTCTGAAAGTATTTACTCAGACAGTTAGCCAAAGTTGGTCTTACCATCTGAGATAGAAAAATGTAGAAGGGCAAATACAAAGATAGATTAGTTTAATGTTTAATGTAGAACTTTAACCTTACACCTTTAAGGATTTAGATCACAAATATGTGAATATAATGTTTACTGAACATTCTAGTGCTGATTTAACAAACTACTTATTAATTAGTAATTTAGTAACTTAGTAATTAAAAGCAATGGAGTTCTAGAACTAGCTTTGAATTTTGAAAAGACATTCCAAAAACCGATGGGTCATGCCTTCTTTAAAACTTTCAAATTAAATAAGTTTGTGTGGCCAAAATGAACATGTTCAGTTTCCTCAAACATTTTCCCTGCTGCTTCTCCATGAACACACTTGCACTGCATCACACTGGGATTAACACATCTGGGGGATAAGTGCCTAATTATAAGTGTAGTATCACATTGACTGTAAGCATGTAACCAGCTATGACATCACCAACTGACTAATACCGGTGTTTCGTAATCAGTCCTTTATAAAAAGAACTGTCCTTTGTAAAAAGCCCTTTATAAAAGCTCAAGCAAAGATTCCATATCTTAAGTGTGTTCTCTGCAGAAAACCAACACAATCAGGCATACGAGTTACAACGTGCGGAAATACTATCATTTTAAAGGAGGCAAACATTAAATGAAATATCTGTGGGTATGTATGCATTTTATACTTTGGTAGAAACTTTCTCTCATACATTACACACGCCAGGAAATTCCTGATGTAAATATTATTAGTATTACAATAACTTATTCTGCTTCAGTATTATTATTATTATTATTATTATAAAAGTTATTGGAACCTGTTGTGATTATTATAATTAGAATTATAATGCCATAAAAGCATCTGGATCTTAGAAACCATAAGGTGTAAAGCTACCAAATTTGGAAAATAGCTTGCAAATGCCACCAACCACTCAGGCACCAAATAACGACCGAAATGAAGCTGTCCACAATGACCACATTTTGTACTATAACAAGGCATTTTGAGATGTTGGTGTGTATCCCACAAGCTGTAATGCCTAGAAATATTTGTTTTCAGCAGATTCCTGGACTCCTGCAGAATACAGTTTCTATTGTTCTGTTTACGATTTCTGCCATTTTTGAGTTTTCACAATTTTGGGATTTTTGAAAAGCGTTTTTTTTTTTTTTTTTTTTTTAAACGCCTCCTATGATTTGACTGACTGTCATAATTTTTTGAGACCCATTTCATGGTTGACAATGAAACGTCTGCAAAAATAGTTTTCTGATCCAAAAGAATTTTGCCGCACAACCCTCACAAAATGTATGGCGAATACACCATAGAGGGAAACTCTGTATGTGAATTGTATGAAATTTTCACAGATCAAAAGTTATGAAAAGAAACCAAACATATTTTCAAAATTTGTGGCGAATATGGATAAAATCAATGTGATATGTAACCTCTGAATAATGCATGTGACCCATATGTGTCCCATCTGAAGTTCACAAAGCTTACTGAGTACAATTAGTTGTGCTCTACAGTGCCACCATCAGATGAAGCATATGCAAATTTTCCACTCGTAACTCCTCAACTACTTGGCCACCTTTATATTATATGTCAAAATACAGAGTCAGGTGTTTTGTACTATTCATTACATCCCAACAAACGATACACAAGGCTGTGCAGTTGTGCACCATTTGCCCAGTGTTGCTTGGGCCACGTTACTTGTCACTTGTGGGTCTAATTATTATTATTATAGAAGTAGAATAGGGGTCCCTCAGGGTAGCGTCTTATGCCCCCTCTTTTTCTTGCTTTACATTGTTAATATGCCAACAGCTTGCTTGTGAAAATTGATTTAATATGCAGATGACTCTGCACTACTTGTCTCTAACAAGAGAAAGGACACTGCTGAAAAGATTCTCAGTAAAGAAGTGACCAGAATTAGTCAGTGGGTTTCAGACAATAAAATCTCCCTTCACATGGGGAAAACTGAATCCATTTTAAGTCTAGAATTTGTCTGTTTGTTCTTGAAGTGAAAAAAAAAAATCAATTCAGTGCAACCAAATATTTAAAAATAGAGTTGGATTGGACGATTTGCTTTGTACACACTTAATGTCTGGCTATCATTTATCAATGTTTCTCTGATGCGTATTGTCTTGCCTTTGCATGTGTTGTGTTGTTTATATGTAAAGCCTGGCTATGCATGTGCTCTATTTTGCCTACAGATATTGTATGTGTAGTATATGGTTTCGGTTCAATGCTTCACACACTATTTTGCTCGTTCCTGTTGGGTCTTAATTTATTCTGTTGTCTGTAATTTCAAATTTGTTATAAGTTAATTGCTTTTTCCATCCAGGAATAAGTGCATTTCTGCATTAGTAACACTTTCATGTGTCATCAAATGTACATGTATGCTGCTTTGGAACAAGGATGTTTTCTATTTTTTTATTCTTACATTAAATAAATCAATCACAAAAATCAGCCATATAGCATTATAATGTGTCAAAGTAAAAGGGGTAGAAGAGGACAAAGATTGTGTAATCAATAAGATGCTGGGGCTAGGTCACCAAATGCAGACACAAGTGTTTCGGAAATTGGATCAGGACACCGGAGTTAACACCCCAACAGTTAGAAATAGACCCATGCAGTGTTTAATGACAACAGTGAGTCAGGATCTCAGCTGCATGGCTCTTTTAATCTATTCATGTCACAATAATAATTCATTCAAGAAATAAGACAATTTTCTTCAAGTATATGAATGTTATATAAAAGGCATTCAGCTTATACATCCAATCTTAAATTGATATTTACATGTTTGTTCCTCTTCAAATAAAAAGTGGTTAATAAATCCATGTGACTTTTCTCTGTAGGATTCACTGTGCAACTAGACCATGGAGAATGGATCAGTGGTGACGTCATTCATATTGATGCAGTACACGGCATTAGAAGACCATAGATATCTATACTTCACATGTTTCCTGCTATTGTTCATGCTTTTTCTTTTAACAAATTTTATTCTTATTATAGTAATTTACACTGAGAGAAGTCTCCATGAACCCATGTACTTTTTTGTGTGTAATTTAGCAGTGAATGGCATTTATGGAAGCTTATCTTTACTGCCAGCAGTACTTGTTAATTTAACGTCTCATACTTATGAAATATCTGTGACTGCTTGCCTTTTACAAGTTTTTTCTGTACAAACATATGGTTCAGTTGAATTTAGTATTTTAGCCGTAATGGGCTATGACCGGTATGTCGCCATTTGTCATCCATTACACTATCACCAATTAATGTCTCGTAGAAAAGTGTGTGCACTTATTGCATTGTCCTGGATTTATCCTTGTATTCTTTTTGGAATCGATTTCATATTAGCCGTAAAGCTTACATATTGTAACAGGATCATACAAAAGGTGTATTGTATTTATTATGAATTAGTCAAGCTGTCTTGTTTTGAAACTTCAACTGAGAACATAGTAGGCCTTATTGTTGCTTTTTTTATAATCGTTCCACAGCTGCTCATGATACTATTTTCCTACGCACAAATACTCAGGATCTGCCTGTCTGCTTCTAAGGAATCTAAGGCCAAAGCTATTCAAACATGCACCCCACACTTACTGGCCGTGATTAACTATGCTGTGGGAGTCTTATTTGAAATTGTTTCAAGTCGTCTCAACATGATTCATGTGCCTCACAAAGCTAGAATATTCATGTCCATACACTTTGTGATATTTCCCCCATTATGCAATCCTGTAGTTTATGGAATGACTATTCAAGCCATCAGGGTCCAGATTTTCAAACTGTTCACTACTCGCAAAAATAGGTTAACACCTCAGGTGTGATGATGTAGTCTCATACCAGTTTAATTCTTTAACTTATTTTCAAAGGCAATAACCTAAGAGAATTCAAGCCCCGTTCCTATTCTCATTTCAGCATTTACCTGATACTCTAATTCAGGGTGGCATACACCAATTACATAAAAAGTGAGAAGCCCTGCTCCAAAACCATTATGCTACACTACCCCCCCCAAATGAACTTCTGGTTCACTCATGGTTCTTGGCAACTACTGTACCTTGTTCTGTGTGTTTAACCTAATAAAATCCCACTTGATGCCCATGACTCAATGTTTATAAATCAACCTTTCCTTGATTTTGTGTTCTGGTGTATTCTCCCTCAAATATAAAAATGAGGCCAAGTTACAACAAACAATATTGGCTATCTTAGCTTAAACAAATTAAACAAGCTTAATCCCAAAGCAATGCTACTTAGTGTTCCCTAAATAATTTCATGCAATGTGGCCCTGTGTTTTTCATCTTACCATCTGAAGGGAATGTAGTCATTAAAACTTCATGTTGCACATCAAAGTGCATTTTTGTACATTGAAAACATGTATTTGTTGATTGCAAAATGTGACAAATCTGAAGGATCTGGTCTGTCTTAGAGAATTAAAAATGTTGATGAAAGATATTAAAGTGGACTCAATAAGTAACTTTGGTTAGCCATGACTTATTTCTTGGACCATGATCCTGACAGTGTACAGTGGCATTTCGCCTTTCAACTCAGACTTTGCACCACATATTTACTGGTATTTAACTGCCAGCCAATAAAAACATTTTATTAAAAGATGAAACAGCTATCCTACTTTTTTAAAAATAAATTTACTTAGACAGTTAGTGAAGGGTGGGATATCCATCTGAGAATGGGACTAGCAAAAGGCCAAAGACAAAGATAAGTTTGTTTAACGTGTGATGCTGAACTTTCAAATAAAATTTTTAAAAAGTTTGTGCAGTCAAAATTAAAATTTCCAGTGTTTTTCCAAACATCTCTCCTGCTGCTTCTCCTTTAATACACTTGCATGGTGTTGGTGTGAATACCATTGGGCTTAAGTGTTTAATTATAACTGTAGTGTCAGTGTAACCGTAATTGTATCGAACGTAATTTAGCTATGACATCACCAACTGACTAATACCGGTGTGTTGCAATCAGTCCTTTATAAAAAGGATTGTCCTGTGTAAAACGTCCTTTATACAAGCTCAAGCAAAGATTCCATATCTTAAGTGTGTTGCCTGCAGAGTATCAACACAACAGGGATACGAGTTACAACGTGTAAAAATACAATCATTTAAAAGGAGGCAAATATTAAATGACATATCTGTGGGTATGTATGAATTTTATATTTTTGCTAACAATTTCTCTCACACATTACACATGACAGGACCTTCCTCATGTAAATATTATTATTATTATTATTATTATTATTGTAGTTGCTAGACACTATTGTTGTTGTTATTATTATTATTATTATTATTATTCCCTACAAGTATCTGGATCTCATAGGCATAGAGCGAGCTAAATTTGGTAGATAGCTTGCAAATTTCACCCACTACTCAGTCGCTAAAACCCTTTCCACAATGACCACATTTCAGCGCTATAAAACAAGGCATTTTGTATTTTGATTTGTATCTCACAAGCTGTAAGGCCTAGATACTTTTTTTTGTTTTTTTTTTGCCGATTCCTTGACTCCTGCAGAATATAGCTTCTACTGTTCATGATTTCTGCCGTGTTGGATTTTTCACAATTTTGGGATTTTTGAAAAAACTTACTTTTTAAAAACTCCCCCTACATGATTTGACCAATTTTTGAGACCCATTTCATGGCTGATGATGAAAATGTATCAAAATAGATTTTCTACACCAAAGAATTTCGCCGTACAACCCTCACACAGTTTGTGGCGAATACCCCTGACCCGGAAAGCGCTACATGCGACTGGGATGAAACCAGAGAATGTGATTGTGTAGTCAATAAGGTGCTGTGGTTAGGTCACCAAATGCAGATACAAGTTTTGTGGAAATTTGATCAGGACACTGCAGTTAACACCCCAACAGTAGAAATCGTGTGATGTTTAATGACAACAGTGAGTCAGGACCTCAGTTGCATGGCTTATTCATGTTAAAACCCTCACATTCTTCCTTGTGAATTAAGACAATTTTATTTAAGTTTAGGAACATAAAAACAATCTAGGTAGTTTGTACATCCGATCTTAAATTGATATTTAAGTGTGTCTGGTGATTTAATTCAACAGAGGCCGTCTGCTGAGAGAACAAACATCTGAATTTTGGTAATGAATTAGTTATGTTAGTATTTTTTTGTCAATTGAAAGCTTCCATGGATGGCTAAGCATTTGTAAAGCCTTAATGTCATTTTTCACAAAATCCTAGTTTTTTAAAAAAAAAGGCCAGTTCTTGTTCCTTTTCAAACAAAAAAAGTTAAATAATTCCATGTGATTTTTCTCTGTAGGATTCATTGTGCAACTAGACCATGGAGAATGGATCAGTGGTGACGTCATTCATATTGAAGGCATACACTCAACTGGAAGATCATAGATATGTATACTTCACAGGTTTCCTGATATTGTTTATCGTTTTGCTATTAACCAATGCAATTCTTATTACAGTAATTTACATTGAGCGAGGTCTCCATGAACCCATGTATTTTTTTGTGTGTAATTTAGCAGTGAATGGAATTTATGGCAGCTTATCTTTATTCCCATCGGCACTTGTTAATTTAATGTCTTATACTTATGAAATATCTCTGACTGCTTGTCTTCTACAGATTTTTTGCATACAAACATATGGTTCAGTTGAATTTAGTATTTTAGCCGTGATGGGCTATGATCGGTATGTCGCCATTTGTCATCCATTACGCTATCACCAATTAATGTCTCATAGAAAAGTGGGCACACTTATTGCATTGTCCTGGATTTATCCTTGCGTTGTTTTTGCAGTGTATTTTACATTAGCTGCACGACTTACATTTTGTGACAGGATCATAGAAAAGGTCTATTGTATTAACTTTGAATTAATCAAGCGGTCTTGTTTTGAAACTTCTATTCAGAACATAGTAGGCCTTGTTGTTGCTTTTTTAGTTATTGTTCCACAGCTGCTCATGATACTATTTTCATATGCACAAATACTCAGGATCTGCCTGTCTGCTTCTAAGGAATCTAAGGCCAAAGCCATTCAAACATGCACCCCACACTTACTGGCCGTGATTAACTATGCTGTGGGAGTCTTATTTGAAATAATTTCAAGTCGTTTCAACATGAGTCATGTGCCTCATAAAGCTCGAATATTCATGTCCCTGCACTTTGTGATATTTCCCCCATTATGTAATCCTGTAGTTTATGGAATTACTATTCAAGCCATCAGGGTCCAGATATTCAAACTGTTCGCTACTTGCAAAAATAAGTTAACACCACAGCAGCTAGTGACGAAGTAGTCTCAGACCTGTTTAATTCTTTAACACATTTTTAAAGACAATAACCTAAATGAGCTCAAATGTAATTCGACTGGGAGGAATTATACTTTAAAAGTACAATGAAAAGTCTGCACAATGGTTCTCTTTCAGCATAACAAGAATGCTGCTATTTCCGCCTGGAGAATTCAAGCCCTTTTCCTATTATCATTTTAGCATTTATCAGACACTCATTCAGAGTGACGTACACCAGTTACGTAAAAAGTGATACAACGTGTTCCCTAGCCGTTATACTATACTGCCCTCCAAATTAAGTTCTTGTTCACTCTTGGTGGTAAAGCCACGCATCCTCCAACGAAACCCCCTGGCATCTCTCTCCAAGCCCACATGCAGCTGCTTGTGGGCATGTTCTTTATTCATTAAAACAAAATTCCTTAAATGTACATTTCACTTAAATGACTGTATATTTTGGAAATCTACACACAGCAATAATTAACGAGTCCTCCTTAACAGATCCACGTCCATGCATCCATACATTATCTATACCCGCTTATCCTGGGCAGGGTCGCGGGTGGAGCTGCAGCCTATCCCAGTGTGCATTGGGTGAGAGGCAGGAATACACACTGGACAGGCCGCCAATCTATCGCAGGGCAAGCAGATCTATGCGAAATGGTGAAATAAAATTTGAAATCAGAGACTGTTTACACCTCTGATCTTTCATCTGATTGGTAATTGCATCATGCTCCCCGTCCTTCTGGGTCACCCTCGCATTGCCCTCTATCCCAGCATGCCTTGCAGTTGTGAAAAATAATCTCCCATTGAAATGAATAGAGGTGATTTGGGAAGTCGTTTCTCATTTGAGGATGTGTGGCTTTACCCTTTTGGTTCCTGGCCACTTGCTGTCATATATTGGTCACCAAATACCTATACATAAAAATATTTTATACAGCTGGATATTTACTGAGGCAATTCCAATCAGTTCCCTTGCTCAAGGTCACGATAACAGTGACCCACCTGGGAATCAAACCCTCAACTTCGTTTGATAAACCCATCATCCCTACCCTACACTCCCACCTAAAGTTCAGTTCACTCACAGAGTTCATGGCACCTTGTTGTCATATACAGTATTTATGACGACTGTACCTTGCTCTTTGTTTTTAACCTTTTACAATTACATTTGATGTCTGTTACACAATGTTAAATAAACTTTTCCTTGATTTTGTATTTTTGCTCACTAATTTGTCTGACCTTTTCATCACAATACTTCAAAATGATCAGACAGTATTAAGCAGAATACTGGGTAAAAACATAGCCGGAACAGTCCGTATTCTTGTGGTTTCATTGGAATTAGATGTGCCTCAATACCCCATTAGCCTGTTATTGCAGTAAGAAACAAAAAAACCTGGGCTTCGTTTCCCATTACCAAATGATCTTAGCGGTAAAGACTGTTTTCAAACTACGATCTTGAAGACATTTGTTTCCCACGTGTGGCGTGTAACAGGCAAACTAACGTACCAGAGAGCAAGCACGATATTTAAGTGTATCTTTAGCACAACAGGTGACTTGAAAGGCGCTGAAAAGTTTGATTAATCAATTTGATAATAACTGATTGGAAATGCAGTTACAATAGCTCAGTAGCTAAAAGGAACTTCATAAAATACAATATTAGCATTGATACACTTAGAATTACATAGACTACCCATTTGTGTTATATACGTTTTTTTTTTTTTTTTTAAACGTGGATAGCAAGAAATCTGTAAAGGGCAGACTTCCATTATATCTTCCTTGTTTTCACGTAGTTTAATACTGAACGACCATAAATTATGTAGTTTAATGTGAATGTGTTAGTAATCCCGAGACAGACTAGCATTAGACAAATTTTGTTTTAAACATTTTCTGAATAAGAATGTCTTCGGTTTCGGCAAAACATGATTCGGCAGTCATGCATTTGCAAACATTTGCGCCTCAGCTGTTATCATTGTCTACAAATGAACGTCTGTATTTAATAATTAAACCGTGGTCTTCCCAAAAAAAAAACAAAAAAAAAACAAAAACAAACCAAAAAAACCCATAGATCTATGAAACATGGCCACTCAATCAAAATGGTCACTAAAGGCATCCTTTCAGCTGGGTGAAATCAAATTAATTCTGGACATGGTGGAAAAGAATAAGACCACCTTATTCAGTAGATCCAAATGCACATTAATAAGGTTTCTCCAGTATAGCTGAATGAAGAGGTGCACTGTACAGGCGCAAATTACACCAAACAGGTAGGGGCAAGAACAGTGCATCCTCAAATTCAAAAGGAGAGGGCCTAGACCATCCTTGGGCCCACTGCCCATTGTTACTTATGGAGGATCCCTACCTGATAGTCCAATTATGATGATCCCCCTCAATCAGGTGTCTCCCAAGGGTCAGAATCTCCACCCGGCTCATCCTGCCAACCGCCTTCCCCTTCTGTTTCTCCCACACTGAGACCACCCCACCCTCAGCCTTCCTCTCCAACGGGGAGAGACCACCGTGACCACATCTCAGGGTGCAGCCAGGACCTCTTTCAGTTGGAGATGGGGAAACCGGAGGTCTTGAAAGACATCAAGCAGGTGATGGTAGATGCCTTTGAGCAAGACAGGAGGTTCCAGGAGGAGGTTGTTGCCAAAAAGAGAGCCAAACTGGCATTAATGAAGCGTCAGCTGGCTCTGGAGGAACTGGAATTTGCCAGATCTTAAATTTTAGTGCCTCATTTGCTGCCAGAGAACTATGGTAAGCTGGTCAATGTGCAATACTTTAAAATTCTACTGAATGTATAGCTGTCCACCTATCCATTATCTATAGCCGCTTATTCTGAGCAGGGTCGGGGGAGCCTATCCCAGCGTGCAATGGGCGAGAGGCAGGAATACACCCAGGACATTTGGCCAGTCCATCGCAGGGCACACACACCATTCACTCACACACTCATAGCTATGGGCAATTTAGAGCCTCCTACCTGCATGTATTTGGACTGTGGGAGGAAACCAGAGTACTTGGAAAAAAACCCACACGGACACGGGGAGAACATGCAAACTCCACACAGAAAGGCCCCAAGCCGAGATTCGAAACCACAACCTTCTTGCTGTGAGGCAACAGTTTTGCATCATTCAAATGCAAATAAGTATGAGAATGTTGCATTTTGGATGACATGCAAATCGTAATGACAAGGAAATTTAGAACTGTGCGTTTAGATGACAGTCGCATTGGCAGATATTGGATTCCTATGGTGAGGAAGAACTTGACTGGCCTGGATGAGATGTTGGATATCAGGTGTCCACATACTTTTGGCCATGTAGTGCATGTAGCAATTCTGACTGACAATCCATCCAACTAACATAGACCAGTATGTTTTTTTTCAACATCTCCACTGTCCAGTGGTTGGCCCAGGCCTGAATGCTGTGCACTGAATACATGTTTGTGCTATCAAAAGGCCATTCCTTCATCTTAATATATCTAATATTAATATTATATATTATATATATATTAATATATCTATAATAATAGTAATATATCTGACCGGCAGTTTGACTCAGTGTTATCTACAGCTGTATGCTAAGGGCGCTTGTAATTGCACACACCTCTAAGAATTGGCCTGAGGCTTCTAGGCCTGCTGTTTGTTATCAGGCCTGCAGTATGGGCCTTCCTTATGGCCTGCCAGTCTGCAGCTGAATACTAAGGGAGCCTGTACCTGCACACACCTCTAAGAACTGGCCTGAGGCTTCTAGGCCGTTATTACCACAGCCGTAGATCCCTGTCATTTATGAAAAATTAACTGCCAAGTGCTGATTTTGGGAGATTTGACCATTGAGTTTAATTTGTCTTTCTTTAATCAATTTCACAAATCTCTGAGAAAGTAAATGGAAATTTACTTTCTCAGAGAAAGTGTTATAGTGGATCTGTTGAACTAGCAAAGTGCAAAAACCAGGCCTGAACCAAAAAAAGCAAACGTGCATGTGCTTGTTACTTGGGGGTTCAGGCCTGGTTTTTGCTCTGTTCTTGCTCTTTTCTTCCACACTGTCAAGTGTCTCTGTGACCGTTTTCTGTAAGAAGTGATAACATAACATAACATAACATAACATAACATAATATAAAGTAAGACGAGAACAGGCCATTCAGGCCAACAATGCTCGTCTATTCCTACCACTGAACTGTACCTAATGCTTAGTTTACCTAAAAGCTAGATATACAAATATACAAATAAAACAGATTTGTTAATTAAAGCAAGTCAATGCCGTTTCTGTGTCTAATTTATGAATGGTTGGCTCTTTAACTGGGTGTTAAGTTCAGAAGCTGTGAGGACAAACACATCACATCACCTAATTAAGGACAGAAGTCTGGCATTTAAAACTGTTCCTGTTCTATGCCATGCCCCTGTAATCAGATATGTGGTTGTCGTGGAAACAGGCCAGTAAGGTTTTGAGAGCAGTCATGAAATCATGTAGTTGTAGATACATCAAGTTGTTTTAATTGCACATTTTATTCTTGCTAGATGCTGTTGTTCACCTTTATCAGTGTGAAAATTGCAGATCGGTGTGTGTGTGTGTGCAGATCAGCTCCTTTAAGTTGCACTACATATGTACACACATCAAGGGCACTAACGCAGAGTACATATTCATGGTATGCATATGTATGTGTGTGTGCACATGTTTGTGTGTGCATCCTGTTGTTCATGCATTTCTTTCCTCCATTTGTTTACTGTGTATTATCCACATACAATCTGTTTGAATAATTGCTCAATGTGAGTAAATGTTCCCTTACAGAGCGATACTGCAGATAAATTATTTGTGAAAAGTTCACCCTGTACAGTATGCAGGACATGGAAGCTGATCTGTGACCTTTCAACATGAACTGCATCATTCCAGGCCCTCTCCAGATGGAAAAAGAGAAATGCAGATGATAATGATGTAACTTCTCTCATCAAAGTGAGTGTGGCCTGAGCCTCCTCTCCAGCTCACAGGGAGCCCATATGAAGCACCCAGGGGTCAGAGTCCCCAGGCTGTCCAAAGGGAGGTCATTATTCCCTCTCTCTGAGACCCATCGCTCTCAGCTCCTCTCTCCATCCCCACTATAATCTACAGGGAGCTGCTGTTGTTCACTATGTCCTTTTGGTCTCAGGTGTGAAGGGCTCTAAATTGCTATCCAGGGAATGAACATGTACAGTGGACTAATGACCTCCTGTAATGTCTAATGACTAATGAATGATGGACTAATAAACATGTTTATCACTTAATTGGCTCTGTTTGCTGTTGACCCTCAGAGAGAGAGAGTCATCAGATCCATCTACCAAAGGGAGTAATCAGTTCATAGCTCCTTTTTAAAGAAAGGTTACATCACCTGGCTTTGGCCTTTTACTTGTATCTGTTCAAATGAATTAATAAGGTGAGAATAGAATTAGAGAAATGGAAGGATAGTAGTTAAGTTTCACACGTCTTCATGCAGAAAGTAAAAACCATTTTAATCATGGAAACACTCTTCGTTCACACAATGTAGAATTCACTATATATTATAAGCAAACAGTTCTAAATAATTACAATGGTTGAAATTAAACAAATTATACAAATATTATCATACTGATAAGCGTGGGGGAATAACTAGAAATTATACAAGTATTATCATACCGATAAGCGTGGGGGAATAACTAGAAATTATACAAGTATTATCATATCGATAAGTGCGGGGGAATAACTAGAAATTATACAAATATTATCATACCGATAAGCATGGGGGAATAACTAGAAATTGTACTGACATTATCATACGGAGAAGCGTGGGGGAATGACTAGAAATTTTACTGACATTATGTATGAGTATCAGATTGCAACCTGTAATAAAATATTTCCAAAAAATAAATTGATGAAAATCAAAATATGAGGCAAAAAAACCACACTTATAAGAATTAATAAACCAAAGCAATTATTCACAGATATGTTTCCAGAACGTATTGAATTGAATTTTTATTACAGTCATCTGTCTAATTTAAATATACATAATATGAATCTATTGGTCACTCATTACACTAATTTCACACACAGGGAAGCTTTCTGACAGTTGTTGCTGATTATTTTGGGGTCCTGTACTGGGGCGCCTGTCGTAAGCCACTACACACAACAGTGTAAACGGCTGTGGCCTATGTCTAAACTTCTTCCTTATCTGCTTGGATAATTTGTATGAAACTTGTCACCCAACAATCCCTTACCAATTTTGGTGCCGATTAGCCGCATGATGGAGCTATAATGGTCAGTTCAATTTGCAATTATTAAACAGTCATAACAATCAGTAGATGTCCCTCCTCACAAAGACCAAATCCGCCTCAAGGACCATAAGGCCAACATACAGGATTATCTATACCATCTATTACCATTTTAAATTCTCTGAAAACACTTAAAATGCTATTCCTCCAACAAAAACAGACTCATTCGCACTCACATTGCTTTTCTATTAGTTATGCCAAAAATGGCCAAATGATGATTCTATGAATTTGCACTGGGTGTGGCTGATCATAAATATGTTAATAATTGCAAAACCATTTAACATTATGTTATGCAATATACCAAGTTATGCAACTTGGTATGTGCATTCATTGGCAGGCATAGCCCAATCCAAACACATGGTGGCACAACAGAGATACAAATATGAAAAAAATATATTTTAAAATTCCCAAAAAAAATCACTGCTGCGTCAGATAGGTCCCTACGATGATATGAATGCCGGCTGTTTGTAAATTTTATGCGCAATCCTGTTCATGTGACTCGCATAAGGAAACAGCCGTGAACAAATACAAATTATAAAAAAAAAGTGATGAATGCCAAAATGTTCTGAGAAACGTTCTTACGTGCAGTTTGCGATCAAATGTGATCGTACGCATGTGTCGTAAATGAGGCCCACTGACAGTGGAAACCCTGTGGAGTTTGAGGGATTTCAGGCATATAAAACCTAAGGGCCATTCCAGTGACAGCACAGAATCCCACACAGAGGAGCACACTGGACCCCAGCACTCACAGGAAGGTAAAGCCAAATCATAGGAACCGTAATACTGCTTTGCTTTAATTTAAAATGTTAAAATATTACATGCCGTATCTGGGAGTTATTGTGATATATTTGCTTTTTCAGCTGTATGTATTTTGCAATCTGTGTAACAGCATTAATGTACATGGGGCTACTAAGAAATGCACAATTACTCTTTATTTGCTAAATTTAGTTTCTAAATTTGCAATTTATTTATTTATGTATTTATTTATTTGCTGAATTGGCAAACGTTTTTATTTGCTGAAATAATTGATTTCTACAATAATGGCAATTCGTCCAGGTCCTGAGGCAGCAATGCACACCCACACTATCGCATTACCACCACGATTTTCGTCTGTTGGTATGATGTTATTACCGTGAAATGGTAAGAACATCAGCAAAAAAAAGAAAAAGCAAATACAGATTCTCCTCGCTTGGATGAAACTTCAGGATCTTTGGTGGCACAGTATGTTCTTGATTATTTTTCTTTTCTTTCTTTGGACCATCATGGACTTCTCTGTACTGTATCTACTACAATGTTATTGTGTGTCAGGTAGTGCCGATATATTTTGGGGGATAGGCGCTCTGTTAGTGAATTTGTTTTAGTGTAATTGTTTAAGAGGAATTTTCAGACACACAGAAACACATCTGCAAGCCTCACATCCTTTTTTTAGTCTTTCCAGCGAATCCAGGAAAACAAGGTGGAACAATGTGGAATCCTAACCCTCTAGTCTTTAGTAATTACTCAGCATTATTCATATCATATAAAAATCTGAAGTAAGATTTAAAAGTTGTTTTGTGATCCCCAGGATTCACGTGGGGACGCTCAGCACCTGCAAGACAGATGGAAAATGGAACTTTCTCATCCCATTTTCACCTGTCTGTGTTCCAGGACTACGGGCACCTGAAATATGTTTTCTTTGTCTTAACGATCACACTGTACTTTGTAATCATATTATTCAATGTCATTATCGTTGTAGTTACAATCAGAAACAGAACACTGCACCAGCCCATGTACATCTTTATTTCTTGCCTGTCAATGAATTCCCTGTTTGGCACTTTGGGATTCTATCCAAGGCTCTTTTTTGATCTACTTTCTGTCATTCATACAATATCTCATCCCGCGTGTTTAATTCAAATTTTTGTCATTTACACCTACGCTATGTGTGAATTCACCATTTTAACTGTAATGGCATATGACAGGCATATTGCAATCTGTGACCCCTTGAAGTACAACAGTATAATGACTTTAAAGGTCACTGGCACATTGGTGGGGATTGCCACCATATACCCCATTATTTGTATGTGTGTAGTTGTTTCACTCACTGGCAGATTACCAATGTGCGGCAACAAAATAGCACGAGTGTACTGTGCAAACTGGTCGGTCGTCAGGCTATCTTGCATCGCCACAACGCTTAACAACATTGTAGGCTTTTTCATCACCGTAACTACAGTTTTTATACCATTGGGTTTTGTATTATATTCGTACATGAAAATTTTAGCTGTCTGTTATAAAAGCTCAAAGGAATTCAGGAAAAAAGCACTGCAAACATGTCTCCCTCACATAGTGACATTTGTCAATTACTCAATAACTATGTTTTGTGAGATCATCATAAGTCGATTTGAACTTGGGAATGAACTGCAGATACTGGCGATCCTTTTATCATTAGAATTTCTCATCATTCCCCCGGTTTTGAATCCCCTCATTTATGGTCTTAATTTGCCAGACATAAGAAAGAGAATTATTAATTTATTTCAAAAGAAAGTCATTACACTGACTTAATATTTACAGCAGGAGAAGCAATGAATAAGACACAATGCACATATTAGCCATTCCTTAGGTGCAACCTGGGCTACACCACAGTGTTACCTTTTAGATTTTGTCCATGAAATTGCTCATTTGCTTCCATTACAACATACAACTATCCAATTGTCATCTATTTTATAAGGCTGAGTCTTTACTGTACCTGTACACGTTTTTTTTTTTTTTTTTGTGCCATTTTTGTGTAATGAAAAAGAAACATTTCCCCAGTAGTTATTGCTATGTGAGGTGTCATTTATGGGGAATGTTTATTTGCTTTTGTACATTACTTGCGAATATCTTGCAGAGAGCAGAATGTTGCTTTGACACTGCATTTATTCATATGACTGAATAAAAAGAGAAGCGCACCCCTCATATTAATCTTCTTGATCTGTCACACCCACACACAGGTAGCCATCGATGACCAATACCCCAGGACCAGACTCCAGGAACTCTAAACATATGCAACAGCAACATCAGGTCCAATAAATTTATTTACCAACGTACACGCAGGGAGAGCATCTCAAGGCACAGTCCAAAAGAACTGAGAAAAGCTTACTGACACATTCACCTTCATGGCCCAACCGTTTGGCTGAAACATCATATGTGAGATTATGTGAGATTACTGCCCTATACACTGACAATTACACTACTCCTTGGGCAGTGAACCCTGCCGAATACCTCATCACCTCTCTACCCTTCCCGATGTCCAGTTAGATGCCTGCTAGTATGCCACAAGGTAGCTTGCTGTCATTGCTGTGAAGCAGTGGTGCATTGGATCCCAAACAATTTATAAAGAACAGATACAGTGTGTGCAATCAAGACATTCCAGTTCGGTCCTGTACGACTCCACCAGGCCGATTTTCCATCCCCCAGCGACAGTAGGCCTATTATAATCCACCCAGGCCTCACACTCACACCAGAAGGCCTGAGTTAGCCCAGCTGCCTGAGAGCCAACACGCCACATCAACACCTAAGCATTTGTACACGGTGATCACAGGGGCCTTGATGGGACAGATGAATTTTCAAATAGCAGTAACAGTTCAGTCTAATTCATAGGAATAGGGCAACTGTATATCAGCTCTACTGGAGTTCATAATAAAGAATATAAAAAGAAAAACATCAAGTGAAGTAATATTTTTTCAATTAAGTTCCATTTTGCTGAGTTTTTAAACCCACTTTACTCAACTCAAAGAAACCAATAATTAATTTTCCTCAGTCAATAAAAAACATCACATTTCTCTTTTAAAAAATGAGACTTTCAAGAAAGTGTGATTAATTGTCAGGGGTGGATCCATCCTTCAATTTTAACTCAAATGTTTTTTAATAGAAAAAGATACAATTCTCTATTATATTCTCTATAAGTAGCAGTTGGACAATAATTGGTATGTTCACAAATGCTCTAAAAGTCAAACGTCTTTTTTAACTGAAACCAAAGCTAACTGGTTACAACCAACGCTAAATTGCTTGTATATTCATCTTAGTTTTGAAAGACCCTGACCAATCACCTTTTAACTTCAAAGTTTTCAGTAAGCTATTAGAAAAGATGTGTGTTTACCTTTTCAGTCACAGTAATGTCAACCTCAACATGACCATATAAAGCAACCTATTTAGCAGTTACACTTCTCACAATTAGGCTACCTTTGTGATGAGTGCACACGTAAGGTTACCACTGTATTTAATATTACAAAGTAGCATACAATATCAAAAATAAGGCTCATTTAATGGCTTTCAGAAATGCCTCTCATACATTCTTTGCACTCACACAGGTCCCCATCTTTTTTCTTTTTTCTGTCAAAGTTGATAATTCTGGGACTGCTAATGGTCTATTCCGTAAAATGACCATAGTCATTATAACCTTTCTATTCAAACCTAACTTTCACTGAGGTGATATGTGATCTATATCTGACGTCTTTTTTTCACATTGGCACTATTTTTTTTTTTTTTTTTTTTTAACAATAAGCACAGAACCAATAAGTTCATAATAATATGAGTATGTTCTCGGTAGCCAGAATAAAAGAACAATAATATAACATATCACATAAATATGAATTACTTTATGCCTACCAAAATGTGTCAATGTTCGCAAGCTATCTAGCTACAGTAAATAGCTGGATCCATGAGATCCAAATTCAGGTGGACTGTATTCACACATTTAACCTGAAATAATGTACTTTTCTTCATTTAGACATCGGACACTTCACAGCAGATGCATAACAAAGGCAACAAATTGAGTTAAAACCCAACATCAAACAGCTTTCACCACCCTTACTACCACAGTTTGTTTTTCAATTAAACAGGTAGTAACACATATAACCCTGGGATCATTTGGGATACCATTATTTCAACAACAAAAAAAAGGCATGGGGCCCTGCTCTCGCATTGTAGAACGCAGGCATGCTCTAATCCTCTCGTGTGGCAGTTTAGTACATGTAGAATGACAGCGTGGCACTCTGGGTCACCGGCATTTTTGGTAATGTGCGACAGAATGGCCCGTGTCCAATATGAGCCAGCCGTCATGCAGTCCTACACCACTTCTGCTATTTGTATGTGAGAAATCCCACAACACATTCCCAAAGCGCAGAGGAACAGCTGTGTCCCATCCTCACTAATCCTATAATTATGAACAAACACCTCAGTCTCCACTGTTAGGAACCTGGTGATGGGAACTTTCCCAAGCTATCTTGTTTCACATGGCTGAAAGCAGCTCGTTTTTGTCACGAACACCATGAGTAGGAAGTACCAGAAAAGCCGACAAGCAGGACGAACAACTGTAGCTCTAGTGAGCTAAATATGCGAGAAAGACTGACACCACAGTACTATGTTGTAACACAAGATGTTTGAACTTTTTTATGTAAACAGAAATACTGAACTGTTCATTTCAATTTCATATTTGTGAGAACATAATTTTTCAGCTCAAACCCTTGATTTACATATGAAAAAATAAGTGCGCAATTCATACTTGTTTTGCATGTGACTAATTTATGAAATGATCTTAAATTTTGTCATCAACTTTCCTGACAATGTTATGGACATGAATATACAGAATAAAAATCCAGGTCTGATTGTTCAGGACAATGCAAACACATCTTCTTGTTGAAAGAAAGAAGGGTTCCATGTCTGACAATGATAAAAATCATAGCATCATAGCATCTAGTATACAATACCTACTTCCTGAGAGAACAATGAGCTAACACTGCAGAAATGATATGCCTGCACAAAAGTGTATGACACATGTAGGTGCACATAGGCTATATACACACAAATAATTATCCTCAAATCACATAATACATGACTTCATTACAAGATCATGACCAACGCGCAAAAATCAGCAAATATCCATTATCCATCAACTCATTCTCTGAAACTATTGAAATGACTAATATCAATCCAATTTTTTTTCCCAATATTTCTTTTCAAAAAATAAATTATTCAACATTATTTTTGCAGCTATTTTTTTATCAGGATTGCAGCACATTATGGTTCCTAAAAGTGGGACAAGTTCCAAAATGGACCCACGGCTCTGTTACCCAAACCTGACCCACATAAATTAATCTTCGAGGCACAAAGACCCATTCTGAAGTGGACACAAAGACAGTCAGAACCATTCTGAAGTGGACCCAAAGGCAGTCAGAACCATTCTGAAGTGGACCCAAAGACAGTCAGACCCATTCTGAAGTGGACCCAAAGGCAGTCAGAACCATTCTGAAGTGGACCCAAAGACAGTCAGACCCATTCCAAAGTGGACCCAAAGACAGTCAGACCCATTCCAAAGTGGACCCAAAGACAGTCAGACCCATTCCAAAGTGGACCCAAAGACAGTCAGACCCATTCCAAAGTGGACCCAAAGACAGTCAGACCCATTCCAAAGTGGACCCAAAGACAGTCAGACCCATTCCAAAGTGGACCCAAAGACAGTCAGAACCATTCCAAAGTGGACCCAAAGGTAGTCAGACCCATTCCAAAGTGGACCCAAAGGTAGTCAGACCCATTCCAAAGTGGACCCAAAGACAGTCAGACCCATTCCAAAGTGGACCCAAAGACAGTCAGACCCATTCCAAAGTGGACCCAAAGACAGTCAGACCCATTCCAAAGTGGACCCAAAGACAGTCAGACCCATTCCAAAGTGGACCCAAAGGCAGTCAGACCCATTCCAAAGTGGACCCAAAGGTAGTCAGACCCATTCCAAAGTGGACCCAAAGGTAGTCAGACCCATTCCAAAGTGGACCCAAAGATAGTTAGACCCATTCCAAAGTGGACCCAAAGGCAGTCAGAACCATTCCAAAGTGGACCCAAAGACAGTCAGACCCATTCCAAAGTGGACCCAAAGACAGTCAGACCCATTCCAAAGTGGACCCAAAGGCAGTCAGAACCATTCTGAAGTGGACCCAAAGGCAGTCAGAACCATTCTGAAGTGGACCCAAAGACAGTCAGACCCATTCCAAAGTGGACCCAAAGGTAGTCAGACCCATTCCAAAGTGGACCCAAAGGTAGTCAGACCCATTCCAAAGTGGACCCAAAGATAGTTAGACCCATTCCAAAGTGGACCCAAAGACAGTCAGACCCATTCCAAAGTGGACCCAAAGGCAGTCAGACCCATTCCAAAGTGGACCCAAAGACAGTCAGACCCATTCCAAAGTGGACCCAAAGACAGTCAGACCCATTCCAAAGTGGACCCAAAGACAGTCAGAACCATTCCAAAGTGGACCCAAAGGTAGTCAGACCCATTCCAAAGTGGACCCAAAGGTAGTCAGACCCATTCCAAAGTGGACCCAAAGACAGTCAGACCCATTCCAAAGTGGACCCAAAGACAGTCAGACCCATTCCAAAGTGGACCCAAAGACAGTCAGACCCATTCCAAAGTGGACCCAAAGACAGTCAGACCCATTCCAAAGTGGACCCAAAGACAGTCAGACCCATTCCAAAGTGGACCCAAAGGTAGTCAGACCCATTCCAAAGTGGACCCAAAGGTAGTCAGACCCATTCCAAAGTGGACCCAAAGATAGTTAGACCCATTCCAAAGTGGACCCAAAGGCAGTCAGAACCATTCCAAAGTGGACCCAAAGACAGTCAGACCCATTCCAAAGTGGACCCAAAGACAGTCAGACCCATTCCAAAGTGGACCCAAAGACAGTCAGAACCATTCTGAAGTGGACCCAAAGGCAGTCAGAACCATTCTGAAGTGGACCCAAAGGCAGTCAGAACCATTCTGAAGTGGACCCAAAGACAGTCAGACCCATTCCAAAGTGGACCCAAAGGTAGTCAGACCCATTCCAAAGTGGACCCAAAGGTAGTCAGACCCATTCCAAAGTGGACCCAAAGATAGTTAGACCCATTCCAAAGTGGACCCAAAGACAGTCAGACCCATTCCAAAGTGGACCCAAAGACAGTCAGACCCATTCCAAAGTGGACCCAAAGACAGTCAGACCCATTCCAAAGTGGACCCAAAGGCAGTCAGAACCATTCTGAAGTGGACCCAAAGGCAGTCAGAACCATTCCAAAGTGGACCCAAAGACAGTCAGAACCATTCCAAAGTGGACCCAAAGGCAGTCAGACCCATTCCAAAGTGGACCCAAAGGTAGTCAGACCCATTCCAAAGTGGACCCAAAGGTAGTCAGACCCATTCCAAAGTGGACCCAAAGACAGTCAGACCCATTCCAAAGTGGACCCAAAGACAGTCAGACCCATTCCAAAGTGGACCCAAAGGTAGTCAGACCCATTCCAAAGTGGACCCAAAGGTAGTCAGACCCATTCCAAAGTGGACCCAAAGATAGTTAGACCCATTCCAAAGTGGACCCAAAGACAGTCAGACCCATTCCAAAGTGGACCCAAAGACAGTCAGACCCATTCCAAAGTGGACCCAAAGACAGTCAGACCCATTCCAAAGTGGACCCAAAGACAGTCAGAACCATTCCAAAGTGGACCCAAAGGCAGTCAGAACCATTCTGAAGTGGACCCAAAGGCAGTCAGAACCATTCTGAAGTGGACCCAAAGGCAGTCAGAACCATTCTGAAGTGGACCCAAAGACAGTCAGACCCATTCCAAAGTGGACCCAAAGGTAGTCAGACCCATTCCAAAGTGGACCCAAAGACAGTCAGACCCATTCCAAAGTGGACCCAAAGACAGTCAGACCCATTCCAAAGTGGACCCAAAGACAGTCAGAACCATTCCAAAGTGGACCCAAAGGTAGTCAGACCCATTCCAAAGTGGACCCAAAGGTAGTCAGACCCATTCCAAAGTGGACCCAAAGGCAGTCAGAACCATTCCAAAGTGGACCCAAAGGTAGTCAGACCCATTCCAAAGTGGACCCAAAGGCAGTCAGAACCATTCCAAAGTGGACCCAAAGACAGTCAGACCCATTCCAAAGTGGACCCAAAGGTAGTCAGACCCATTCCAAAGTGGACCCAAAGACAGTCAGACCCATTCCAAAGTGGACCCAAAGACAGTCAGACCCATTCCAAAGTGGACCCAAAGGCAGTCAGAACCATTCCAAAGTGGACCCAAAGGCAGTCAGAACCATTCCAAAGTGGACCCAAAGGCAGTCAGAACCATTCCAAAGTGGACCCAAAGGCAGTCAGAACCATTCCGAAGTGGACCCAAAGACAGTGTTTTATGACATGGCTAGACAGCTAAACTTCGATTGAATAACAATATTTTTATATGTATCTTGACCAATGTCTTGTCTACAGTGTGGTACAAAGCATTTTAGTTTTACGAATGGGTGTTTTTTGTAATTTCGGTGAAAAATGGGACGTGCGCCTCGTTAATTTGAGTCCCCAACTGCAATGAAATTCTGAAGCCATGGGGCTGTTAGGTTTGAAACTGAGACGCATTGGCACGTATACCATTTTGAGAGTACATATTTTATTAAATGATGCATCCCATAACAATATACCAGAGTAAATGCATACCCTACATTACATTTACTGTACAAATACCACTAAATATTGGTTAATGCTGTTGAAGACAAGATAATCCCTCCCTAAAAGTTGCACAATCGATGCCATGCTTCCCTCAAAGTTGTCTTTTTTGGCTGGACCGCAACAGTGGGGCCAGCCCTGTAAACACAAATGTCTGTGACTGACTGAGTGATGAAGTTACACCATTGGTCGGCCGAGTTATGAATTTACAGCATTGGTCGGCCGGTCCAGCCATAAACTAGGTTTTGACCTGGTCTTGTTCATGAATAAAGTCCCCATGCTTCATAATCTGAGGATGTGGCTTGTCTCACATTACCACTGCAAATGTGTCTCCTTGATTAACATTAGCATGTGAAGACAAAAAACCACCCTACACACATTAATGGTTGTTTTAATTTACTGTTACAATTATTCTGCCCCTGTTACAATCATACCGACTAGGTGGTATGAAGGTAACATCAGACTTGAGTACTCTGGTTTTAATTGTATCTAACTCTTTTAAGCTATGAATGTAATTGAAACAGCTCATGAATACTGACATGTTAAAGCTGTTCTGTACAGAGAACAACAACCCAAACAACTGTGCGAAACACTATAAAAGGACTGGTTCAATGTAAATGTCCATCACAGGACACATTCTGCAGGCACAGAAAATTCTCCTCAGAAGTATGTTACAGGTACTGAATTATACCACGCTAGTTATTATATGAGTTATTCGCTGAAAGAAGTGGCTTTCAGGCTGTACAATGTACAGCATTGTACTGCAATATAGCATACTCTTAATGCATTCAATTTATTTTACCAGTATCACAAAATCCTTAAAAGACAAATTTCATGTATTTGAACCAGCCAAACTATTAATAAAACTATCTACATACATACAAAATATAAGGATAATAAATTAAGGATAATTAAGGTGGGAATTGTTTGAATTACTTCAATAACATTTTTTATTTCTTGTTATGTACAGGTACAATGAAAATGGAAAATCTATCAGATGAAATGGAGCTATGAACTGAGCTACTCCCTTTGGTAGATGGATCTGATGACTCTCTCTCTCTCTCTGAAGGTCAACAGCAGACAGAGCCAATTAAGTGATAAACATGTTCATTAGTCCATTAATCATCAGACATTACAGGAGGTCATTAGTCCACTGTACATGTTCATCCCCTGGATAGCAATTTAGAGCCCTTCACACCTGAGACCAGAAGGACACAGTGAACAACAGCAGCTCCCTGTAGATTGTAGTGGGGATGGAGGGAGGAGCTGAGGGCGATGGGTCTCAGAGAGAGGGAATAATGACCTCCCTTTGGACAGCCTGGGGACTCTGACCCCTGAGTGCTTCATAGGGGCTCCCTGTGAGCTGAAGAGGAGGCTCAGGCCACTCTCACTTTGATGAGAGAAGTTACATCATTATCATCTGCATTTCTCTTTTTCCATCTGGAGAGGGACTGGAATGATGCAGTTCATGTTGAAAGGTCACAGATCACAGGCTTCCATGTCCTGCATACTGTGCTCTGAGTGTACAGGGTGAACTTTTCACAAATAATTTATCTGTTGTGTTGCTCTGTAAGGGAACATTTACTCACACTGAGCAAGAGTTTAACCCCTTTGTGCAGATACCAAATCTGGCCAACCCTCAACCATTTAGGTAGTGTTCTAAAGGTCATATTAAAGGTCATATAACTCCAGATGTGAGCATCACAGAGACTGGAAAGATGGCTAAAATGAAGCAAGACACTTTACGATACTTAGAATACATAATTCTGTTTATTTCTACCAAAATTATGATTATAAAATGTCACAAATGCAGAACAACTAGACCTATTAAGCCAAAGGTAAACAGTGTACCCAGGTGTCCCTTAGTGTTCCCAAATCTATCCATAATGTCCAAATTGTGCATTGCTGTAAATCATAACATAATCACATATTTTAATACACATCAACTGTTTTGAAACCCTTTCAAATGGGAATTGCTATCTTTTTATCAGTACAGGGGTCTAAGGTATCTAAGGGCCCAAAAACCTATCCAAAACTTCTCCAAAAAACATTGTGACATACTGTGATACACATAGCAAAATATGTAATATTCACTTTTGCATGTTTTTCTGTACTCCACAGCATGTATATTTCATTGCATGGAGATGGTGACATTTTACAAATGTTACTATTTATGATCACACCAAGGGACATTTTTACATTCATCTAGCACATATTTGCACACAGTAAACGTGAATCAGTATTTTCCATTCTCTACGTGACAGGTATAACCCATGGAGGTACAAATACCCTACACTGTACGATAAGATAATATTCACCATGCTCTAGCTTCACGGCAAACCGGTGCGTCAAACGTAATGCATGATTGAGCTCCATACTGTATGAATTCTTACGCTGCAGTACGTGAAATTCCCGCAGTACATAATAGAGTGAACCTCTTGAAGTACACTCAATTTGATTGCCAGTGTTATTAGTTCTTGCAAAGCAAGCCACGACAAGCCACTACAACTCTGCCCAGGGTACGCTAACAATGCCCCTATACAAACAGCTATTAGCTAGCCCCCAGTTCGAATACGCTGAGCATTATTAAGTGCGTAATTCGCAGTAGACAAATACAGGTAAGCAATACATGTGTGACAGGACAAACACACACATGCACACACACACACACACACACACACAGTAAATATGTACTATGGCTACTATGTTACTTTTTCTAAAAATTGAGTTCGAAAGAATCTCAAAATAGAGAAATCTGTTCAAATTTTAAAAAATTTTTTCCCTAAGTTCCCTAAATGTACAATTATTATGGCCAAGTTTTTTATTTCCCATTAAATGTGTAGCTAAATGGCTTATACACGCCAGGCTATAACTAAGAAATAATGACTTTTTTGAGTATTTTCAAATTTTATTAACCTTCATATAACTTAAAATTGGTGATTTTCTTCAGCAAATGCCTTAGAGCAGTGGTGTCAAACTCGTGCCATGGAGGGCCATGTGTATGCAGGTTTTCATTCCAACCAATTAATGCTGCCTTAATTGAGTCCAATTACTCATTCAGCCATATGCGTTTAACTGCATTGAAGCACAGAATATAAGAAAATTTTTATTTAGACAATGCGGGTCACCATAGACGTCGGGTCACCATTGTGCACAAACCTGCATCCCTAATTCAGCAAATAATTTAACTAATTATATAATCAAGATCTGAGGCTGGAATGAAAACCTGCATACACACGGCCCTCCATGGCACGAGTTTGACACCACTGCCTTAGAGAGATAGGAAATACACATAAAAAGATGTTAGGAACTTTGTTTTAATATAAAATCTACATGTCATCATGAAACCTGTTGGGGTTTATCATAAAAAAAATAAAACAGGGTGTTGACATGCAACAAACCCAGTAGAATATTAAAACAAGCTAGCAGAAATAGCTATCACACAATCACACTATCACACAAATAGCTATGAGAGTGTGCCTGCATAAGATCATTAATGATGCACTGAGCACAAATTAACTAGGTACCTCATTGGCTGCTATAGTTAAGTAGAAACTGATTATTTTACTATAACCAGCTAAGCAAGTTATCAGGTACTAAAAACATGAAGATATAAAAAAAGGTTCCCTGCAAACCCATAACAAATGTTTTTTGTATATCTCTGATAACACAAATTTGACCATGTTTTTAAAAAAAATCGTCTAAGACAGGAATAATTAAGAAAAACCTTCTTTATTTAAAAGTTGAAAAAATGAGTTGGGACCATTTATACCCCATGGAGTGAAATCTATCTATAGCTGCCAGAGATTTGCTTGATCCACAGAGTATTTGTATGATCCACAGAGAACAACAACCCACACTACTGTGAGAAATACTATAATAGGGAAGGGTTACGGGTTAATGTCCATCACTGGACGCATTCTGCTGGCAAAGAGCAGTCCCATGAAGATTTTGTTACAGGTACTGAATTCATGTTATTTTAAACATTACATTAGTAACTGATAGACAGAAAATAAAAAGAAATGGCATTCAATGCATGCAATGTTATCGCAAGCAATGAAAAAAAAGCAGCTAATTTGGTTTATATCAAATAATACCACATTTATAACCATATTTATAACTGAATTACACCATCAGCTTATGACTAGAGATGCAATATTTTATTCATTTAAATCAGTGCAAACATTTTTGTTCTGATTTACAGATACAGCAGCAATGGAAAATGTGTCTGGTGTGAAGGTGTTCAGTTTATCTGGATTAAATGAAACTTGGACAATTCGTTATTTTTTATTTTCTCTGACCTTCCTTGTATATATTTTAATCTTGTTCGTAAATGTGATGCTAACTGTCACCATTATATTGGAGAAAGCCCTCCATGAGCCTATGTACATCTTCCTGTGTAATTTGTGTATTAATGCAGTGTATGGAACTGCAGGATTCTACCCTAAATTCCTATATGATGTACTCTCTGGCTCTCATATGATATCATATGATGGATGCTTCCTGCAGATATTTGTGATCTACACATCAGTAAAATGTGAATTTGTAACACTGACTGTGATGGCGTATGATCGCTATGTGGCAATATGCAAACCATTAATGTATCATTCAATAATGACAGGTCAGATGATGTGTAAATTATTAACATTTTGCTGGATTTATCCATATGTCACAATGTCCTTGAATATGACACTGGCAAGAAGACTCACATTATGCAGGTCCCATATTGATAAACTTTACTGTGAAAACTGGTCCATTGTGAAACTTTCTTGTGAAGAAACAGTGGTAAATAATATAAGTGGGTTCATTGTAATAATAACATTTGCTGGACTTGCGATGTACACTATGCTTTCATATGTAAAATTAATTTCTGTATGCACAAAAAGTAGAGAAGACAGAATTAAATTTATGCAGACTTGTGTGCCACATTTATGTGCTGTAATAAATTTCACAGTCACTTTGTTGTTTGACACAATGTACAGTCGCTATGGATCAAGAGATATGTCAGAGCGTCTGCGCAATTTTTTGGCGCTACAATTTCTCATCATCCCTCCTCTCTTCAACCCAATTATTTATGGACTAAAACTGACTGAGGTTCGGAAACGACTACTGAAGCAGTGTCATAGTTTAAAGTAGTTTTTGTGAAGAGTGCAAGATGCTTCAGCAGCTGTTTTATTTCACTCTCAGTGCAGTATACTGTGTGAAAAGTCTTTCTCTGCTGCCTGCTGGTTTGAATCATGCACAAGTCCTGGGTCCAACAGGAATGTTTTTTCTCTCAAGCAAAAGTTTGTATTAAAGCATAAAGTGATAATAAAGTGAAAGGTGTTCTATCTCAGCTGCATATGTGCTGCTTTTCCACCAACATACAAGCAGGAGTTACTGCATGTCAGACCTCCTGATTACTGGTCTGTCTGAAACGGTTTTGAGAACAAGTTCATTTTATATGCACAAATGCAATAATCATGTTTCTAATTCAGATTTTTAGGAAGATTCTGGGGTAAACTGATCTGCTTCAGTGAATCACACTTCTCTCTACCATCATCCCTCTGAACAGTGGAAGGTGTTCTACAAACCTAGTTTTCTGAGCATTCAGAACTAGCTTAAGACCAGACAGAGCTTGCTGTATAACATCAGAAGCAGACTGCAAGTATGCACGCACCGGGGTACCAGTTTGTGCCGAGGAGTAGTGCACAGTGTTATCTGCAGAAAAGTTAACATTTCCATTTTTTTATATGACTAACTATATAATTTATATAGATTGTAAACAAAATAAGTCTAAGTACGGATCCTGGAGGTGCTCCTTTCTTAACTTCTATGAATTGAGACTTCACATCCCCAGCCATAACAGCTTTTTTTCTAGTAAAAAGACGGATGCCCTGGAACCTAGTACATTACGCAAGACTAACTGATCCTCCCAGGGTGGATTTCTTTACATCTATGTGGTATGATTCTGATAGGACCTCGTTCACTGTGAAATCCAAAAATGTAAACAATAATCTCTTTTCTGGAGACTTGGTAATCGAATTCAGAACCGAGGTCAGGACTGGACTGAGTTCCCTAAAAAGATTACCTGCTGCTATAAAATTTCTTCTACGAAGTCACACATCCTGTGAGTATCAGCAATATGTCCAGAGTCAGTGTGGATGGAGTGGATAAATATTTGGGAAAGCTAGAATTTAAAGATTTAACCATTTTGAGAGATTATCCTCGCCTTTCCATAATGAAGAGATGCAATATTCAAATTTTGCCTTCTTTATCAGTTCGCAGGATGTAGGCTATAGCTTTTTTAAAAACCTACCAATCTGACTGCACATCCATTTTCCTTGCTTTAGGCCATGCTTTGTCCCTGGAATGTAATTCAGTGGATAAAACAACTGAAAAAAGGACCAGTTCTATTCTTAGGGGTCCAAGCATGAAGTGCTGGAACTCTATTGTGTTTGTTCTGATTATTATTAGGGGTCCAAGCAGAGAACACCCCACCCCCCCCAGTAGTTAAGACAGTTAATGCACCTAAGTCATCTACGAAACAGCTGCCTAGTTACAACCCTAAGCTTACAGTCATTTACAGGGAGGTAGGGAGGGATGGGGAGAGGTGCAGCCTGAAGAGATGAGTCTTCAGCCGTCGCTTGAAATGGGTCAGTGTCTCAGCTGTTCTGACCTCCACAGGGAGGTCATTCCACCATCGTGGGGCCAGAACAGACAGGAGACGTGTTCTGGAAATGCAGGTGCAAAGAGGGGGAGGTGCCAGGCGTCCTGAGGTAGCAGAACGGAGGGATCTGGCTGGCATGTAGGGTTTGAATATCTTGTGGAGGTAAGCTGGGGCTGATCCCTTGACTGCCTGGTATGCTAGGACCAATGTTTTAAATTTGATGCGAGCTATAACAGGCAGCCAGTGGAGGGTAGTGAGCAGGGGAGTGACGTGGGAGTGTCTGGGGAGGTTGCCACCACTGGCAACCACTTTGATTTTCCACTATTAATTTTGCAAACAGCATATTTCGTGCTTCTTCTTCCGCAAAGTTGGTCCAATCTTTACCCAATTTAACACAGAGCGTGTCTGGCGTAGCCTGAAAAAAAAGTTATCACTTTTTTTTAATGCTGCAAACCATTTGTGCATAACATGTCAATCAATTATTGTGGGTGTGGCCATTTTTTACTTAAACAGCTGTAACTCATGAACACTATGTCCAATCCTCATCAAATTTGGAAAACCAAGTGCAGTACTTAATTCTTAGGCTTGAAATAATCTGGGGAGTCTGTAACTGAATATTTATCAAAAATGTTGTAAGTTTAAAAACAATATTGCACTATCAAAGCACATCAAGGCAACCACCATAGCTGCATCTATGGCAACACCAATAGGAACCGTAATTTTTCTCCCATGAGCAGATCGCCCTGGTCTATGGAGCTCAATCCCACCATGATTAGAGTTCACAGCAGACGCAGTTGAAGGTACCTCAATTTCTCATTGCAGCACTGCGAAACTATCAATTATATCAATGATATCAAGATATCAATGTTTAGCTATTGTTATCCTGTTAGCTAAAAGAATTCTAAGCTAACATGATGGTGTATGACTGTAATCTGCACAGACTCAGTGGAGGAAATGGGGGGTGGAATTGGGGAAATATCAAAATTAAATAATAGGTTAGCTAGTGTTATTTAACTGAAGTAATTGTAAAAAAACAAGGTCACTTGGGACATTTCCAAACAAGCGGCCACATTTTTCGAAAAGAAGTCCATAAAAAACCTTTGGCTTCAGGTTTTTCAAGTGACTTCAGAAATCAACAAGCCTAAAGTCACGTATTATAAAGCAGCACATGTACCCCTGGGTGGGGTGGGGGGGGGGGGGGGTGATTGTATCACTTTCATTTTTGTAAAGCTAAAGAAAATATAATAGTCTTATTACAACATTTTGTGTAACTTCATTGTTGTCAACTAGCCTATCTAGCTGTATTTACGTTATAAATGAGTGCAAGCTAACCATAATAAACTGCCAATGTTTGAGCAGCACCCAGTTCATAACTTACTGTGTTTATCAAATAAAACAAATAATAAAATTAAAAAATAAAGACAGGTTGTCATTCAATAGTTTCGCACGGTATAAATCATATAATTTACTCTCTAAATATTTCATGCTACCAGCAGAAAGCACTTGTGCATATAATTATTACACGTCATTCAAATGCAAAAAAAAAAAAAAAGTATGAAAATATAACATATGAATGATGTGCGAATCGCAATGACCGGGAAAGTCCTATTGGTGCGTCAGATTCCTATTGGTTTTATTTGAATGTGATGTGAATGTGGCCCAAAACGGATTTGAAAATATTAAATCCCACGTGCTTCTCTTCTGTTTGTGTGTTCATAATGCACATCTGATCTGTGCTACAAAAAATCAGAATTTGGTCATGCATACCAGGTGGTGTAAACGTAGCCGAGAACTATTTTAATCTATTTGAATAGAACTGATGATGACATAATATGCACGTTTATTGTTATTACCAAACAGGAATCATTAATAGGAACACATTTGTATCGTAGGTCTGAAATAAAAGTTGAGACAGTTAATACTCTGTGGACAGAAATGAAAGTGTTGCTTACTGTGATCCACAGGGTATGTTCTGCACAGAGAACAACAGTGCAGAAATACTATAAAAGGGGATGGTTAAATGTTAATGAACATCACAGGACACATTCTGCTGGAACAGAAAATCCTCTTAAGCAGTATGTTACAGGTACAAAATTAATGTTAATTTAAATATTACATTAGGGGTTTATGGAAACAAATACCACTGAAGACATACATTGTTCAAAAAACTAGTGTATAATTTATTAATGCATAGAATTGCCTTTACGTGCAGTAAAAAAGACAATTTGGTTTCTAACAAACAATAGCATATTTATAATGTGCATAACTGTGTCAAATTACTATTAGCCATGCAATATTTTATTCATTTTAAATCACCTGCAACCATTTTTTCTTTTACAGGTACACCAGCAATGGAAAATGTATCAGGTGTGAAAGTGTTCCATTTATCTGTACTGAATGAAACTTGGACAAGTCGTTATTTTTTATTTTCTCTGACTCTGTTTGTGTATAGCTTAATTCTGTTTGTAAATGTGATGCTAATTCTCACCATTACATTGCAAAATGCCCTCCACGAACCCATGTACATGTTCCTGTGCAATCTGTGTATTAATGGACTGTACGGAACTGCAGGATTCTACCCTAAATTCCTATCCGACTTGCTCTCTGGACATCATGTTATCTCATATGAAGGATGTTTCCTGCAGGCATTTGTGATCTATTCATCAGTACAGTGTGAATTTTCAACACTCACTGTGATGTCTTACGATCGCTATGTGGCCATATGCAAACCCTTAATGTATCATTCAATTATGACAGGTCAGATGGTGTATAAATTAATAACATTTTGCTGGCTTTTTCCCTACTTCATGATGTCCTTGCTTATAGCACTTTCAAGAAGACTTACATTATGCGGGTCCCATATTGATAAATTATATTGTGAAAACTGGTCCATTGTGAAACTTTCTTGTGAAGCAACAGTGGTAAATAATGTGACTGGGTTTATTGTTATTCTAACATTTTTAGTATTTGCAATTTTCACCACGGTTTCATATATTAAATTGATTTCTGTGTGCACGAAAAGTAGAGAAGACAGAATTAAATTTATGCAGACTTGTGTGCCACATTTATGTGCCTTAACAAATTTCACAGTCACTTTGATGTTTGACACAATGTACAGTCGCTATGGATCAAGAGATATCTCAGAGCGTCTGCGCAATTTTTTGGCGCTACAATTTCTCATCATCCCTCCTCTCTTCAACCCAATTATTTATGGACTCAAACTGACTGAGGTTCGCAAAAGACTACTGAAGCAGTGTCGTAGCTTAAAGTAGTTTTTGTAGAGAGCACAAGATTGTTCAGCAGCCTTGGACACGACTCCATTTTCTGTTACTCTCAGTGCAGTACACTGTGTGAAAAGTCTTTCTCTGCTGCCTGCGATAGGCTGGTTTGAATCATGCACAAGTCCTGGGTCCAGCAGGAATGTTTTTTCTCTCAAGCAAAAGTTTGTAATAAAGCAGAATAATGTGTACAGTAGCTCAGTGTGTGTTTCTGTTCCAAAGCACAATGTTGCACTGGAGTGCTGGATGGGGGAAGGGGGCAGTGAAAGATGTTCCATCTCAGCTGCATATGCGCTCGTTTTTCACTAAAATACAGGCAGGAGTTACTACACGTCAGTGGCAATACCAGACCTCCTGATCACTGTCTGTCTGAAACTGGTCAGTCAAGTTATATGGACAAATGAAATATATTCTGATTTTAAGGAAAATTCAATTAAAGATTTTCAGTCTTCTGGTACTAAAGTGAAAGTACACTATCAGAAATCCATGAAAGGTGTATTTCATGTTGTTCTGGTGAAGATAAATCACCAGGCTAAAATACCCACTCAGAATTGGCCCAAGTTTTTAAGTCACAGCTGTGGTCCTCTGAAAAGCCCATTAATTTAAACTATTCCATTTGCATAAACCTGTCCTCGGTCAACCTCCGAGAAGGAAGTAACGTCCACCATTTCATGATTCACCATCTATGAGCACAGAGCATAAAGAGACAGGAAAGTCTGAGGACAACCTTCAAGTTGGCTCGAAAAGGCCTAGCATGCTAGCAGTACTAGTAGAAATATGTAGAGTAAGAAGACTAATGATAGTAATAGGGCATGCAAGGCTTCCTGTAGTTGTAATTATGTAAGTAATTGTTGTTTAGTAGTTGTAGTCCTTGCATTGGTCGTATTAGACGTGTGCTAGTTTAGATATTTTCTGCTAACAGAAAACTAACTCTTATAAATTTGGTTAGAACTTGTATTGATCACCCACAAATTTAATGAGGTTAGAAACTTTGGGAGAGACGGTCTATATCAGTGGCAGCTGCAGCAACCGACTGTGACGTCCGTTGTTCAAATTCTGAACGTTTCATCAGTGTTAATCAACGGGAATTTTTTCAATATAAAATTGTAAATTTCGGAAAACATATTTGAGCTGTAGGAGGAGTGCAACAGGGAAATTTGATGTGGAATAAGAATAAGAAGATATGGCCGCAAGTAGCAATTAAGGCTGTTATAATGGACATCATGAAGACAAAAATAAAAATAGCTGGTCTTCCAATCTTTAGGTCTTTGGAATGAAGTTTGATAAATTCCAAGTTTATGTCATGTGCTTCAGCTCCTTAAAAAACACTGCTGACAAAGCAGTGTATTCAGTCTTTAGTGACGGTTTTTAGTTTTGTTTTTTACGAAGAAACTTTTCTGTTTAAAATTAGCATCTTTGTTTCTTTCAGGCGTTGATATCATTCTCATTTTACCTTATTAATGATGTTGTTTCCTTTGATTCAGAATATGACTTAAGCCAATATACCAAGTCTGGATTTAATTACAGTGAAATTGTGTTTTTTACATTTAAGAAACGGACAGAAAATGCAGGATATTTAATCGCTTGTGGCAGCCTTTTTTATCCGATTGGGTTCAACCCTGGTACACATCTATGTCACATAGCACTGTGTTGAGGCAGACAAAGTTTGAAAAAGATCAGCATAACAATGACTGAAATAGCCTCATTTACATATGTAGTTATTTATGGCACTGATTAACTTGCATGTAGTGCGGTTGTTTCATTATGTAGGAACTTTTCTTTTTAAAACTTGTGAGGTACCGGTGCAAACATTCTAAATATCAATTTTCCCAGAATTTGATGAATTTGGCTTCATGCTGCGCCTTATGAATTCATTTGAACAGATGCATGTGGAAGGCCAAAGCTAGATGACGTAACCTTTCTTTTATAAAATGATCTGTGAACTGATTACTCCCTTCGGTAGATGGACCCAATGACTCTCTCTCTCTCTCTCTCTGAGGGTCAACAGTAGACAGAGCCAATTAAGTGATAAACATGTTTATTAGTCCATCATTCATTAGTCATTAGACATTACAGGAGGTCATTAGTCCACTGTACATGTTCATCCCCTGGATAGCAATTTAGAGCCCTTCACACCTGAGACCAAAAGGACACCGTGAGAAACAGCAGCTGCCTGCAGACTGTAGTGGGGATGGAGTGAGGAGCTGAGAGCGATGGGTCTCAGAGAGAGGGAATAATGACCTCCCTTTGGACAGCCTGGGGACTCTGACCCCTGAGTGCTTCATACGGTCTCCCTGTGAGCTGAAGAGGAGGCTCAGGCCACACTGACTTTGATGAGAGAAGTTACATCATTATCATCTGCATTTCTCTTTTTCCATCTGGAGAGGGCCTGGAATGATGCAGTTCATGCTGAAAGGTCACAGATCACAGGCTTCCATGTCCTGCATACTGTGCTCTGACTGTGCAGGGTGAACTTCAGAAATAATTTAACAAAAATATATGCCCAAGTTCTTAGAGAGACTACACTATGTCTACACGTCTTTGTACACATATGTCTACACTCCCATTTGTATGTTTGCTCTAGATAGTGTATGTATGTATATGCAATTATAAATGTGTGTATAGCCAATGGATGAATGTATGTGTATACACACATTTGTTTTCATTTTTTGTCATTGCTATGCACATGCCAGGTCAACATATGAGAGGACATATATACCTCCCCCTTTGTCCAGTTTACCCAGTGACTCTGAATGCTAAGTCAAAACATCAGTCTTATTTAAATAAACATGCTTTATTTTGTATGAGTGGTCCAGTGTCTACTTTGGGTAGTGTCTCCGAAGAGCCCAGATATATATTTTTGTATATGCTGTGTCTCGTACCGAGAGCAGCTTCTCTCTTCTATAAGCTTTGACTGTTGTGCGTGACCGAGTATCTATTTAACCTCTTAAGGCACAAGCCAAATCTTGCCAATCCTTGCCCATTTAGGGGGTACCCCATTTAAAGCTTCATAACTCCAGATGTGAACACCACAAAGACTTGAAAAATGGCTTAAAAGAAGCAAGACATTTGTACAATTTACAATACTAATGCAGATTAGTTTATATTCATAATTTTGGAAGAAATAAAGTGCCACAAATGCAATTGTTTTGACAAAAAAAAAAAAATTGCACTTTATAGTTTGCAATGAAATACTGCGAGATTGCATATATGCAGGAGGTTAAACTATACATGTGCTAGGTCAAAAACTTCTTGACCACAAGTTCATAAAATCTAAGGGTGGATATGTAGAACTACTGTAGATGTATGAAGCAAAAACTAAGCAGTGTACCCAGCATCTCCAAATCTATCCAAAATGTCTAAATTATGCATTGCTGTAAATCATAACATATCCATGTATTTCACTACAAATCAACTGTTTTGACTCAAGAAAATCACTGTTGCATAATTTTCAAATGGGAATTACAAGCTTTCAGTCAGTACAGTGGTCTAAAATAGCTAGGTGTCCAGAAACATATCCAAAATCTCTCCAAAATTGAATAAAATGCTTTTTGTCCATTATAAAGCATATAAATGAGCCCCTTATGAGGGTTTAAGATGAAACATTGCTATCAGATTAAAAAAATAATGCAAAAATATTGTCACACAATGCGGTACAGTACCTAAATGTGTAATAATTAACTCATGTGTATTTCTATACTCTGTACTCTCGTATGTTTTCTTGTATGGGGATGAGACAACATGAAAACAATTTTCACCCGTCCACCAGGTTTTGGCAATGTTCCAGCTCTGACGTCATCACTGTTGCATGCTTCACAAAAACTATTACACTTCCATCTACCGCTTACATTACAGTGTGAAATATTTACATTATATAACACCAATAACCTATTTAAAGATACTCAATTTCAAAAATAACGTATATAACCGAAATATTTTGAACGGTAATACTTACATAGCAATGATGAAATCTCCTCTATGTTCAGTAGATGGAGACAGAGACAGTATCAATTATATTGTTCTATTCGCTTCTGTTTTGCTCCAGAAAACGATGTCAGCTAGGTCTATCAGCAAACATATGGCTTAGTTATGTTCAGAAGTCCTCAATAATAATAGTATTTTCCAAGAAATTACGAAATATCCTTGAACACGTTTCGTTAGGTGCATCGTATTTGTCTGCTAACAGAGTGATTGCGTAAGTGAATGCTATGCTAAGAATATTTTCTGTTACGTTGACCTATAAAACGCTATTCCAAAAGCAGAATTAGACATGTTATACATCGTTAGAAAGCTTATACTCTCGCCTACCGAATAAATGAATTGTAAATCAAGTCAGACTGTACTAAAAAGGACGACGACGCCGTAAACAACAGGTGTGGTGTTACGCACAGCTATTTTGGAAGATACTCAGGCGTCACAGATGCGCCTATATTTCACAAACGGATTGTCCAAGACAATATATGACCACGCAGTCTCAAAAGGGACATCTCTACACGTAAAACCAACAGTAAGGTTTTATATTTATTCAATATTTAGTCCCAGATATTGACTGTAGAATGACACGGTATCATTTTTAAAAACTTTTTCTAGTTTATTTCGTTATTCAGTGAGCAGCGTTTTCACTGCTGTATAGGCATATCTTAGGGCTATTGTCGGGTTTATCTTGCTGCTATGACGGAATACGATTTTTTAGTGGTGAAATAATATTTTTATTAATGCCAGGATAGACAATATTGTCCATTATGTCAAGGGTGGGGGGTGTTTTTTAGATGAGACTGCAGGGAGGGGGTGCGTGTTAAATGAACGACCGGAGCGACAATGGTGGGGCTGCGAAACTCCGTTTTCGGCATAGTTGTCATGTATCGTCTACTAATGAAACTGAAACAACGCGTTTCTGTTTTCATCTCACACGTTGGTTGCAGTAGCACCGAATGTTTGACTTTAGTAATCTAGGCACGCGGGCGTGCCCACCACTAGGAGCTGTGCGCTAAGAGGTTAATTGACAAATCATTTATCTGTAGTGTCCAATTCTAAGTCAAAGACCTCTGAGTACTGAGTTAGGTAACAATTCCCCCTCTTCGTGTCTGCACTGCCCGCTCGCGTCTGCTGTCTGTCCTGGCCCCTCGCTGGTGGAATGAACTCCCCGTGGCGGTCAGAACAGCAGAGAACCTGACTACCTTCAAACGCAGACTAAAGACTCATCTCTTCAGGCTGCACCTCTCCCCACCCCTCCCTAGCCTATAGTTTAGCTCAATGTACCTAGTTGGGCTAATATGATCACGTTAGTTTTTATTTGGCAGGATTGTTTTTGTCTGATTCTGATTAGGCAAATGTGATTTCAGTGCTAGTTTGTACTTGGCAGGATTGTTTGTTTGCTGAACAGGTTACCCTACAGGGTTGGAGTCCTGATCTATGTGGTCACTTCTGGCACTACGATCTTTACTTCACTCTCGTGTGTTTCTTTTGCACCTCTGCACCTTGAACTAATGCACTTGTTGTACGTCGCTCTGGATAAGAGCGTCTGCTAAATGCCTGTAATGTAATGTAATGTAGTGTAATTCAGATGTCAAATGTGGCCAAACGTTCCCCATTTTGCAAGTGTTCTAACAGTATCATGAAGTTTTATTTACCTTCCTATCATGTTACGATCTATACGACCAGAAATTACTTTTTGTTTTCGTATATCTTCAAATTGGTGATTTTCTTCAGCAAATGCCTTTAAGATATCCTAGATTTAGGAAATACACACTAACCCCCATCCACACACAAACCTAACCCTAGAAACCATAAAAAGTATAATGTGTGCCCCCCCATAGGTAGTGCTCTTGGATCTCACAATGAGAGTCATATTTACATGGTATGAGTCTGAGGCACCACCTATGGACCTCCTATATTTTGGATCCTTCCCTTTATCAATAAAAACTTGAAATTTGGCATAAATACACATTGCCTTTTACTGAACAAATCCTGAGGGGTACCATTTATTTTTGGCATTGTTCCACTTACTATCTATCACCTCAGATAGTTTTGCTGAGATTTGACGAGTTTTATGGATGCAATTCATCTTGATTCAATGGACCTCTATTGACCCATATTTTTGTGGCACTCAATACTGTGAATATTTCCCTTTGAAAACTCAACAGCAACATCTCTTTCAACATATAATGCCACAGTTACTCAGGAACATCCACAAAGCTTAATTCATGCAAGATTTCATTCAGAACTACTACTTCTACCCAAAGAACGGCAACTGTGTATATGTGAGCAAAGTTTTGTGCAGGCCAGACCTGGGTCAAATTTAAAGTATTTTAATTACTTTTAAATACTTTTTTTTTTTAGTTATTTGAAATACAGCATTTACAAATTCCAAAAGTAAATCTGTACCGTTGTCTGGATCCAATCCCCTGAAGTCGCAACTATGACAGACAATGGGGAAGGAATTCTAACAACCAATAGGGCCACAGAACACACCTCACACCTTTGTTTGTGCTCTGTTTAATCTCACTCCCCCAAACAATCTACGCAACCAATACAGGTTTGTTGAAAAAAGTGAAATTTTGGATTGGAGTCTCTCCCCAAAATTAAAAGGTCTCAAACTTTTGACACTTCTTTATGACAGAACAGGTCCTCCAAAATAGCTCTGATCCAAGTTGGGGAAAATATAACTTCAGCATTTTCAAATAACCCGGGTTTATCGTGTAGCTATGACAGAATACTAATTTATGGTGGTAAAATAACATTTTTTTGAACTCCCAGAATAGTGTCTATTGTCCAGTGTGTCACGCTTTGGGGGTGTAGTTGCAGATGAGACTGCTGGGTGGGGGTGCTTGTTAAATGGACAACCGACAATGCGACAATGGTGGCTCTTAGAAACTCCGTATTTGACAGAGTTGTCGTGTATCACCTACTAATAAATTCTAAACACAGAGTTTGTGGTTTCAACTCACAGTTTGGTTGAACAATCTCAGGACACTGGCGTCATGGCCACTAGGGGATTATACAAAGGGGTTAATAATAAAAGTAAGAAGAACCAAACAAACGTTCAGCAAATGAGGCCCAATGTCTCAGAGAGCTTCTCTTTTTATCTTTTCCCTGTGACACACAGCTAGTTCTGCAGGACCACAATGAGTAACCAGCTTTTGTGATTTATCATAATACCATTTATGACACAACATTTGGCTAGCTAGCTAACAAAAAACTAACTAGCTATTCATCCATTATCTATCATTATCCCGCTTATCCTGAGCAGGTTCACGGGGGGTGCTGGAGCCTATCCCAGCATGCTTTGGGCGAGAGGCAGGAATACACCCTGAAAAGGCTGCCAATCTATCGCAGGGCACACACATCCTTCACTCACCATTCACTAACACACTCATACCAATGGGCAATTTAAAGACTCCAACTGCTTTCATTAACAATATTTTTTATGAGAAATACTATTAATAGTTCACCTAGCTTTGATTCAGTAAACAAATACATTTTTGATTCCTCAACAGTTGTGATTCGTATAACATCGCAGAATGTAGTCTAAAGTCATTCCTCAATAAAATTACATGATCTTATCTTAAAATTTCCTATGAGTAAAATATATTATTCATAAAATGGTGAGAACTGAAAAGTTTGGCGACTGCTTTAAGCTAGTCAAGCACTAAGTACGATCAATTTGATTTCACTGTACCAAACCATTTGTGTTTTTCAAGGTTACCTGTGGAAAGTTATTAGTCCTCTGAGAAATGGTCACTCCTGATTTGTGTCCATGGCATTAAGTGCACTATGCCTTCAGGTCCCAGGTCTCTCACTGTATTTCGTTGACTGTACCGTGCATTTCCAGCAATCGTAGAGGGTATATATTAAAGCACAAACTGGTTCCCAAGGAAGAAAGAGGATATTCAGACACAGGACAATTATTTATTTTGTTAATTGCCTTAACCGTACTTATAGAGAAGAGCATGTGACTTTTTGGATTTTAGCTCCAGCGCATTTTAATCACAGTGGAAATGGAGAACTCATCTCATGCCTCATTTTTCAGTCTTTCTGGATTAGAAGATGAAACAAAGGAAACTAGATATGTTCTTTTCACTGCAACTTTTATTACTTATTTTCTCATTGCGTTTATCAACATGGTACTAATTGTCACCATCCTTCAAGAGAAATCCCTCCATGAGCCCATGTACATTTTCCTGGGTAACCTGTGTATTAATGCACTGTATGGAACAATAGGTTTCTACCCTAAATTCTTATATGATCTCATCTCTGAGAATCATGTTATCTCCTATGCTGGATGCTTCCTGCAAATATTTGTTATCTACTCATCTGTTATGTGTGATTATTCCATTTTAACAGTGATGGCTTATGACAGGTATGTTGCAATATGCAAACCACTGCAGTATCATTGTATTATGACTAATCAAACTGTTGTAAAATTTATAATATTCTCCTGGACTCCACCATTTTTGCTTATGTCGATTGTGATATTTTTGAGTCAAAGATTAACCTTATGTGGTTCACACATAGAAAAACTTTACTGTGAGAATTGGTCTATTGCAAGGCTTTCTTGTTTTTCAACTACAGTGAATAATGCGGTTGGTTACTTCATAATTATTGTGTATTTTGGCCACATGCTTTCAATTTTATATTCTTACGTTAAACTGATCAGAACATGTTTCAAGTCTGCAGAAAACAGGCGCAAATTTGTGCAGACATGCTTGCCACATTTTCTTGCACTGATCAATGTGTCAGTTGCTTTACTTTTTGACTTGATGTATTCTCGATATGGATCCAGAGATATTCCGAAAGGTCTACGAAATTTCCTGGCACTGGAATTTCTGATTATTCCTCCCATTCTCAACCCGGTTATTTATGGAGTACAACTGACTAAAGTTCGGAAAAAAATTTTGGGAGGGCTTAAGGAATCTAAGGGAGTGAACATTCCATAATTTATTGAAGTATTGTTCTCAAAAAAATATAATATTCACATTATTTCCAAGACCTAAATTTAAAATTTTTTTTTTTATTTATTTATTTTTTTTAAGTAAAATATGTTTTCCAACTTGCAGGCCCCTCGTGAGTACTGGTTATGAAACAGTGGCATTCGGTCCGCCGGAGAGGCGGATTGGTCTCGGTTGCGCCGGCTGGTGGAGAGAGCACACGCACATGGGCTGCGTTAGCTACACCAGCCAGCGCAACCAAGACCAATCCGCCTCTCCGGCGGACCGAATGCCACAGAAACCTTTTGTTAAAATAGAAATTTGCATTAAATTTATTAATTTATACAATACATAAAATTGTTGGCAGCATTTATTTTGTTGCAAGACGAAAACTGAATTTGAAGACAATATCAATATTATTTTTTTTATAATGTACTCTATCACAAATAATACTCAAGTAATTTTTTTAATTTACCATACCTAATAAGAGTACTTGCTAAGAGTTTTTCCATATTTATGCTTTTATATTTTTGTATTTTTAGGCAAATTAGGCTGTGTCAGTTTGATGTTTCAGACATTTAATTATGCATTGTTTCCAACTATAATATACCAAGTGATATCTAATGCAGCCATGGCCAACTATCTTTAATGAAGTTTTAGGACAAATTTTGGCTTCCCATTATTGAAGGACCCATGAATTCTGCTCTGTACCAAAAATATCTAATGGAGGATGTCTGGTTATTTTTCCGTGAGCTGAAGCTGAAGCATAATTGGGTCATGCAGCAAGAACGTGATCCAAAACACAAAAACCAATCTACATCTGAAAGGCTGAAGAGAAACAAGTCAGAAATTGAAGTTCTGACTTGAACCCAATAAAGATGCTGTTGCAGGACCTGACATTGGCAGTACACGCTTGAAAACCTACCAATTTGTTTTAATTAAAGCAGTTCTGCACAGAAGACTGGGCTAAAATTCCTCCACGGCGATGGAAAGACTGATATAAAATAAAATCAAGCATGTTTGGTTGCAGGTATTGCTGCTAAAGGTGGTGCAACCAGTTATTAAGTTTAAGGGAGCAATTCGTTTTTCACATGGTGATGTGGGTGTTTGATAACGTTTTCATTAAATAAATACATTTTTTATGTGTTTTGTATTTACTCAGGTTCCCTTTGACTATTATTACATTTTGTCTAAACCCTGTCTAAACTTTAACCACATGTGAATTGTTCATAACAAATACAAAATTGTGGCGTAGAGACAAATCTTGACAGTTTAAAGGAGAAACCTGAATAAATAAGTGGAAAAACAAATGCAGATGATTCCATACAAGCGTACTTCATGATACAATTAAGCAATTAACATGCTATCATGCTCTGTGGCATGAATAAAAATACTTAGCAGGCCCACTTGACCTCGATTTTGGATCAAGATGGCAAGAGGAAAAGATCTAAGAGACTTTGAAAGAGGATGGCAGGAGCTTCAGTCACAAAGACTGCTCAACTGGCTAGTGTTTCAATAGGAACGATGACTAAAGTGACTTCTGCATTTAGATCTATGGGAAAGACATTGATAAATAGGGTCGGAAATTGTAGTCGAAAACGCACATTCGATGACTGTGATGCTCGTGCATTAGAGCAATTTGTAAGGAAAAACAGAAGAGCAACTCAGGTGACTGAGAATGTCAATGCAGGACGTGATCATACTGTCAGCAAGAACAGTCCGTCGACAAGTACATAGGGAGGGATATTATAGTATATAGATATGATCAGATGAGTCATCCTTCACAATATTCTCGACAAGTGGACGAGTGCATGTGTGGCGTACACCAAGAGAATGGTACAGGCCTGATGCTTGACCCCTACAGTGAGGGGGTCAGGTGGCTCTGTAATGCTGTGGGGGCACTTTCTGTGCATGGTGTGGGTCCACTTGTCTCCTTAGAGGGAAGGGTCACTGAAAATCAATTCTGAGTGATCACCTTTATCCTATGATGAATCATTTCTATCCTGATGGGAGTGTTCACTTCCAGGACGACTACGGCCCCATACACAGGGCACAAGGGGTCACTGACTGGTTTGATGAGTACTAAAATGATGTGAATCATATGCTATGGCCTTCACAGTCACCAGATCTCAACCCATTTGAACACCTATGGGAGATTTTTGATTGACTTGTTAGACACCACTCTCCACCATAATCAAAACACCAAAAACATTTGTTTTTCATTTAATTTGTCACCCATATATATATATATATGAGATCATATTCATTTTTTTTGGACTGGATTGTTTTTTCTACATAGTCCATCACTAAGGTTAAGCATGTGTGTTCGAAGGCTGTACTCTTTGGGACAAGGAATCTCTCCTGTCCCCTGGCAAAACTCAATTTTCTTACGCAATAGTTTTCTCATGTCACAGGTCTCACTAGTATTTGTTTCATAGTGTAGCAGTGGGTATAAAAAGCCCAGCTTAGTTCATCTGAGAGATAAGAAGCACACTATGAGGGGAAATCACAGGAGCTGAGTAAGTCTCATTATTCATTCATAGCATTAACCTTGGCAAAGCTTAAGCAAGGCTTGATGTGAAATGTGTTTCAGAAGATGGCTATACAAAATGTACTAAACCATGAGACATCATCTCTCTACAGAATTATCTGCAGATTTTACCCACAATGGAACTGAAGAACACAACGCCTGTGTCACTGTTCACTCTTTCTGGATTACAGGATGAAACAAAGGAAAGCAGATACGCCATTTTCTCTGCATTGTTATTCTGTTATTTTTTTATTGTGTTTATCAACATGACACTAATTGTCACCATCCTCCAAGAAGAATCGCTCCACGAGCCCATGTACATTTTCCTGTGCAATCTGTGTATTAACACACTGTACGGAACAGCAGGCTTCTACCCAAAATTCTCATATGACCTACTCTCTGAACACCACGTGATCTCATACACCGGATGCATCTTACAAGCATTTATCATTTACCTCTCTGTTATTGTAGATTTTTCCATTTTGACAGTTATGGCTTTTGACCGATATGTTGCCATATGCAGACCACTGGAGTATCACTCCATCATGACTAGCAAAAATGTTGCCAAATTAGTCATGTGGTGTTGGGTTCCCCCTATTCTCAGTGAATGCATTGTGGTTTCTTTGACTGCCAGATTAGCCCTATGTGGGTCACATATTGATAAACTCTACTGTGAGAACTGGTCCATTGTTAAGCTCTCCTGTTCTTCAATAACAGCTAATAATGTTGTTGGCTACATTATATCATTGGTATATTTGTGTCATGTGTTTTTTATCATCCATTCTTACGTCAAACTGATCAGAACGTGTTTGAGGTCCAGTGACGGCAGGCAGAAATTCCTACACACGTGCTTGCCCCATTTGTTTTCACTGACTAATGTAACTGCTGCTTTACTCTTTGACATGCTATATATTCGCTTTCGAACAACACGTTTCCAACAGGGTCTACGAAATTTTATGTCATTGGTATTTTTGATTTTCCCTCCAATTGTCAATCCTCTGATTTATGGTATACAACTGACCAAAGTTCGAGAGGCAGTATTCAAAAGATATAAGAAACATAGTGCAGTTCAGTACTGACCAAAAATTTTCAGTGTGTCTGAATGATTGTCTGTTCTTAATATGTCCGTTTCTGTGAATTCATATATATTTTTGAACCTTTTTTAATGCATAGTCTAGTTACCATGTTCCAGCATGATGAATAATGTTTACATATCTTGCCCATGCTGGACAGTGTTCTGCATGCAAGCGAGTGAAAATTTTCTGTACACAAGTGACTGAAAATATGTTCTCTAGACAAAGAAAATGAAAGCATGTTCTGCAAATAAGTTGATTTAAATGTAACTGCAATTTGAAACTATAAACTGCCAGTAATAATTACTGGTGTGTCCAGCTGTATGCCCTCATTAGACAACGCGATGCATGTTTTACTCAGATCAACTCAGATTTTATTTATATAGCACACTTTGTACACAATTCAATTCAGTGTGCTCCACATTAAAATTAATATCACAGAAATTTTGCATAACTCTATGTTTTCATAATTTGGGCTAGGCCCCTTAGTTCCAGTGAAGACAAATCTCAATGCAGTGATATTCTAGACAACTGTGTGCTTCCAATTTTGTGGCAACAATTTTGGGGAAGGCTCCTCCCTGTTTCAGCCTGACAATGCCCCCGTATTAGGATTAGTATTAGCTCAATGCAAGGGTTCACGTTGCTGCTCACTAGGACATTAATTTTCTTGTACAATTTCCTCAGATACAATTACAGCAAGTACTCGTTCCCAGAAACATCTTAGCAAGTATTGTTTACAGCATAAGGTCACATTTTCTGAAATAGTTAGTTACATTCAGAACAGACCGTTCACCTTAGGTTTACGGCATTCATTCTTAATCATACTGATGCAATATGCTAATTTTAATATTCACTGGATAAAAATAATAAAACACTGGTGACAACTCTATTGCAAAACAGTGTGTACCTTTATGTATACCACTGAGCCCTATACCTGCTTGTGTGACTTTCAACACATTTACAGCATAACACTGTTAGTAAAATAACATGTCAACAAGCAACAAGACGACCACTTGGTAGATTCACCATCATGTACACAATATGTAAGCTAATCTATACTCTACTTATAAACAGGGCCGGTTTTAGACAGATAGATAGATGTTCTTTATTGTCCACGAGGGAAATTTGTTTTGCTCAGGTCAGTACACTACGTACAGACAATAAATAAATAAATAAATAAATAAATAAATAAATAACACCACAGTAAAAAAAAAAAACACCTGCTATATAGCCTGCTATATTAGGTTGGGCTGGTAGAAATAATAGGCGGGCAACTTGGGCAACGTGTCACCCAGTGCAGTCGACCGGGGGGTGGGGGAGTGCTGGTGGGCGTGGGCACGAGGAATTGCGTGTTATGCATTCAAATCACAAAGCGTTTCTCGTCACATTAATACCGCTAATTAAATCAACCGGCAGTACACTGCATCAGAGAAACTAGCTGTTCAACCCATCGCTGCACAAAAACACTGCACAAAAATTTTAGACAGTCATTTTGGCTGAACAAAAAAAAAATTGGCAAGACGCGCGTTTGGGTGGGCTGAGCCCACCCCTGCCCATAGCCACCGCCAGCCGTGCTTATAAAGCTTGTCCACTAGCTGCAAAGAGAAATTTTTCAAAAACCTAGACATAGCTACACAAAAATGCCCTGACTTTATATAAGAGACTATAAAGTAAAAAACTGAAATGTAGCTGTTGCCTAATGAATTATGCTACACTAACTGGAGTCCCTAGGTAAGCTATACTGAGCAATCTGCATGTGTCTATGCTGACAGTATAAAGACTGTGGAGCCATTACGCAAACCAATACGAGGGTGTATACAAAGCTGGACAAGATGTATAACGGATTGCTTTGAAGATTACATTATTGACGTGATAAATTTACAGACAGATTTGAAATACAATGGGAGCAAACCAGGCTTGAATCTGGAGGCGGACCCCAGGCCCTAATTGCCACTTTCGATGAGCTCCTTCAGTTATCAATCAACAAAAGTCATCCGATTAAAGGCGGTCTGGCGCAGAACTGTACCAATCAAGTTACAAACCATCTTTGTCTTAATCATACTAAACTAAATGGATAACACACAATCACCACCCCGGAGATATTCAGCATTACGCACTGCCCCTGGTGGTCATGGAAGGATGAAACAGAACAGATTTTCTTGGGTGGTGAGGTCCAAAGTGTGCTCTTTTCATGGGGCCCAAAATCCTTGGCAGTGCCAGAGGGACCAAGTGACTGATCCAGAGGCAACGTGGTCAAGACTGAAATGTTGGTTTTAGGTCCCAAAATATTAAGGGAGAAATTGTCTACTCTCACCTTAAACTGTGATGGTTGTTTGGCTGAACCTAATATGGTCGTTAAAGACCTTGGTGTCACCATTGATCCTGATCTATCTTTTGACACCCATATAAAAAACACATCCAGAATTGCCTTCTTTCAGCTGCGCAACATAGCTAAAATTAGACATTTCCTGTCAGTCGAGGATGCTGAAAAATTGATCCATGCATTTGTTACGTCTAGGTTAGACTACTGTAACGCCCTGCTTTCTGGCTGCCCTAATAACTCGTTAAAGAGTCTCCAGCTTGTGCAGAATGCAGCTGCTCGTATCCTGAGCAGAACTAAGAAGTATGAGCACATTACACCAGTACTAGCGTCGCTTCACTGGCTACCCATTAAGTATAGGATAGACTTCAAGGTTTTGCTCCTGACTTTTAAAGCTCTGCATGGACGTGCACCTGTGTACATATCGAACCTGCTCCTACCTTATAAGCCCACAAGGTCACTCCGATTTCAAGACGCAGGCTACTTGGTAGTCCCAAGAATTTCCAAGAACCTAAAAGGTGGTAGGGCTTTCTCCTACAGGGCCCCACTACTGTGGAACCAGCTTCCATTATTTATAAAGGAGTCAGACACAGTCTCAATATTTAAATCTAGATTAAAAACGCACCTCTATGCTCAAGCTTACAATCAGTTATAGTCTGGAGACAGGGTGCGAGAAGCCTGTAGTCATAGAGCTTTCTAGGTGGCAATCCTTTCCTTACTGTCACCTGTCAGTCAGCTGTGACCCGACTTTACATGGGCTGGCTCTTGATAGGCGGGTATGGTTGTCTACCCCTCATGACTGCATGGGCTCTCCATCCCTGTCCTAGTAGATATGCAGCCATATTCTACTCCTGGCGGCGTCCCACAATACATAGCACTGGCACTTACTCACTGTCTGGTATATTGCAAATCCCTTAACTGCTGTTTCCACCCTCTTCCCCACGCTGCCGGCGGGGCTCTTGCCCCAACCCTCGAGAGTGCTTCGAGAGTCGTCTGGTCTCCCCCACCTCTGCGGTCCAGCCCCTCCTTCGTCATTGCCTCCACCCTGCCCACATCTGCCGCCACCTGCTGTTCCCCATCACCGCCACCTGGCCCCACCCATCATCTGAGCCACATCACTTATCATATCCTCTGCATAAACTGGCTGACATGCTGGTCACCAGTCGGCACCCTGAGCCGACCAGAGGAGGATGGGTTTCCCCCTTGAGCCTGGTTCCTTCCATTACATTACATTACATTACAGGCATTTAGCAGACGCTCTTATCCAGAGCGACTTACACAACTTTTTTTTACATTGCATTACATTGCATCCATTTATACAGCTGGATGTATACTGAAGCAATGCAGGTTAAGTACCTTGCTCAAGGGTACAACAGCAGTGTCCTACCCGGGAATCGAACCGGAGACCTTTCGGTTACAAGCCCAGCTCCTTACCCATTACCCTACACTGCCGCCCCACCTTCCAAGGTTTCTCCCCATCTGCCACAGGGAGTTTTTCCTTGCCACTGTTGCCTTAGGCTTGCTCCTGTGGGGGTTTAGGCTAGGGCTGTCTGTAAAGCGTATTGTGACAACTGTTGTAAAATACGCTATATAAATAAAATTTGATTGATTGATTGATCTTGTGGACTACCGCTATCACACTCCAAATGTGTTCAATCAAGCATAAAGACAATATAACTGTTCCCAAGAAACTCTCATCTCTCATCTTAAGGAATCTAAGGGAGTGAACATTCCATAATTTATTGAAGTATTGTTCTCAAAAAAATATAATATTCACATTATTTCCAAGACCTAAATTTTTAATTTTTTTTTAATTTTTTTTAAGTAAAATATGTTTTCCAACTTGCAGGCCCCTCGTGAGTACTGGTTATGAAACATATATATATATATATATATATATATATATATGAGATCATATTCATTTTTTTTGTACTGGATTGTTTTTTCTACATAGTCCATCACTAAGGTTAAGCATGTGTGTTTGAAGGCTGTACTCTTTGGGACAAGGAATCTCTCCTGTCCCCTGGCAAAACTCAATTTTCTTACGCAATAGTTTTCTCATGTCACAGGTCTCACTAGTATTTGTTTCATAGTGTAGCAGTGGGTATAAAAAGCCCAGCTTAGTTCATCTGAGAGATAAGAAGCACACTATGAGGGGAAATCACAGGAGCTGAGTAAGTCTCATTATTCATTCATAGCATTAACCTTGGCAAAGCTTAAGCAAGGTTTGATGTGAAATGTGTTTCAGAAGATTGCTATACAAAATGTACTAAACCATGAGACATCATCTCTCTACAGAATTATCTGCAGATTTTACCCACAATGGAACTGAAGAACACAACGCCTGTGTCACTGTTCACTCTTTCTGGATTACAGTATGAAACAAAGGAAAGCAGATACGCCATTTTCTCTGCATTGTTATTCTGTTATTTTTTTATTGTGTTTATCAACATGACACTAATTGTCACCATCCTCCAAGAAGAATCGCTCCATGAGCCCATGTACATTTTCCTGTGCAATCTGTGTATTAACACACTGTACGGAACAGCAGGCTTCTACCCAAAATTCTCATATGACCTACTCTCTGAACACCACGTGATCTCATACACTGGATGCATCTTACAAGCATTTATCATTTACCTCTCTGTTATCGTAGATTTTTCCATTTTGACAGTTATGGCTTTTGACCGATATGTTGCCATATGCAGACCACTGGAGTATCACTCCATCATGACTAGCAAAAATGTTGCCAAATTAGTCATATGGTGTTGGGTTCCCCCTATTCTCTGTGAATGCATTGTGGTTTCTTTGACTTCCAGATTAGCCCTATGTGGGTCACATATTGATAAACTCTACTGTGAGAACTGGTCCATTGTTAAGCTCTCCTGTTCTTCAACAACAGCTAATGATGTTGTTGGCTACATTATAACATTGGCATATTTGTGTCATGTGTTTTTTATCATCCATTCTTACGTCAAACTGATCAGAACGTGTTTGAGGTCCAGTGACGGCAGGCAGAAATTCCTACACACGTGCTTGCCCCATTTGTTTTCACTGACTAATGTAACCGCTGCTTTACTATTTGACATGCTATATATTCGCTATCGAACAATACGTTTCCAACAGGGTCTACGAAATTTTATGTCATTGGTATTTTTGATTTTCCCTCCAATTGTCAATCCTCTGATTTATGGAATACAACTGACCAAAGTTCGAGAGGCAGTATTCAAAAGATATAAGAAACATAGTGCAGTTCAGTACTGACCAAAAATTTTCACAGTGTGTCTGAATGAATGTCTGTTCTGAATATGTCCGTTTCTGTGAATTCATATATATTTTTGAACCTTTTTTAATGCATAGTCTAGTTACCATGTTCCAGCATGATGAAAAATGTTTACATATCTTGCCCATGCTGGACAGTGTTCTGCATGCAAGCAAGTGAAAATTCTCTGTACACAAGTGACTGAAAATATGTTCTCTAGACAAAGAAAATGAAAGCATGTTCTGCAAATAAGTTGATTTAAATGTAACTGCAATTTGAAACTATAAACTGCCAGTAATAATTACTGGTGTGTCCAGCTGTATGCCCTCATTAGGCAATGCGATGCATGTTTTACTCAGATCAACTCAGATTTTATTTATACAGCACATTTTGTACACAATTAAATTCAGTGTGCTCCACATTAAAATCAATATCACAGAAATTTTGCATAACTCTATGTTTTCATAATTTGGGCTAGGCCCCTTAGTTCCAGTGAAGACAAATCTCAATGCAGTGATATTCTAGACAATTGTGTGCTTCCAATTTTGTGGCAACAATTTTGGGGAAGGCTCCTCCCTGTTTCAGCCTGACAATGCCCCCGTATTAGGATTAGTATTAGCTCAATGCAAGGGTTCACACGTTGCTGCTCACTAGGACATTAATTTTCTTGTACAATTTCCTCAGATACAGTTACAGCAAGTACTCGTTCCCAGAAACATCTTAGAAAGTATTGTTTACAGCATCAGGTCACATTTTCTGAAATAGTTAGTTACATTCAGAACAGACCATTCACCTTAGGTTTACGGCATTAATTCTTAATCATACTGATGCAATATGCTAATTTTAATATTCACTGGATAAAAATAATAAAACATTGGTGACAACTCTATTGCAAAACAGTGTGTACCTTTATGTATACCACTGAGCCCTATACCTGCTTGTGTGACTTTCAACACATTTACAGCATAACATTGTTAGTAAAATAACATGTCAACAAGCAACAAGACGACCACTTGGTAGATTCACCATCATGTACACAATATGTAAGCTAATCTATACTCTACTTATAAACAGGGCCGGTTTTAGACAGATAGATAGATGTTCTTTATTGTCCACAAGGGAAATTTGTTTTGCTCAGGTCAGTACACTACATACAGACAATAAATAAATAAATAAATAAATAAATAAATAAATAAATAACACCACAGTAAAAAAAAAAAACACCTGCTATATAGCCTGCTATATTAGGTTGGGCTGGTAGAAATAATAGGCGGGCAACTTGGGCAACGTGTCACCCAGTGCAGTCGACCGGGGGGTGGGGGAGTGCTGGTGGGCGTGGGCACGAGGAATTGCGTGTTATGCATTCAAATCACAAAGCGTTTCTCGTCACATTAATACCGCTAATTAAATCAACCGGCAGTACACTGCATCAGAGAAACTAGCTGTTCAACCCATCACTGCACAAAAACACTGCACAAAAATTTTAGACAGTCATTTTGGCTGAACAAAAAAAAAATTGGCAAGACGCGCGTTTGGGTGGGCTGAGCCCACCCCTGCCCATAGCCACCGCCAGCCGTGCTTATAAAGCTTGTCCACTAGCTGCAAAGAGAAATTTTTCAAAAACCTAGACATAGCTACACAAAAATGCCCTGACTTTATATAAGAGACTATAAAGTAAAAAACTGAAATGTAGCTGTTGCCTAATGAATTATGCTACACTAACTGGAGTCCCTAGGTAAGCTATACTGAGCAATCTGCATGTGTCTATGCTGACAGTATAAAGACTGTGGAGCCATTACGCAAACCAATACGAGGGTGTCATCCGATTAAAGGCGGTCTGGCGCAGAACTGTACCAATCAAGTTACAAACCATCTTTGTCTTAATCATACTAAACTAAATGGATAACACACAATCACCACCCCGGAGATATTCAGCATTACGCACTGCCCCTGGTGGTCATGGAAGGATGAAACAGAACAGATTTTCTGGGGTGGTGAGGTCCAAAGTGTGCTCTTTTCATGGGGCCCAAAATCCTTGGCAGTGCCAGAGGGACCAAGTGACTGATCCAGAGGCAACGTGGTCTCTTGTGGACTACCGCTATCACACTCCAAATGTGTTCAATCAAGCATAAAGGCAATATAACTGTTCCCAAGAAACTCTCATCTCTTGTGTGATGATCACATGAATTAGAGTTATTTTAAGTCCAGGAACCCCCAGTACTGGTTGGGCGTTGAGACAGAGCATATAAAAAGGCCTTCGTAGTTCTCTTCAGGTCAAATGGCACATTATAGAGAGCATTAATAGGGATGCAGAAATTATTATTACATTTAATATTACCATTGAAAAATACATCTAAGCTACAGACCAGACAAACTGAAAAATGCTTAAATGATATAACATGGAACTTAAATATTATTTATGTTCTTTAATTCAGCTTATTTATGGAGCAGTTTGATTTTAGTGAGCTTTGTTAACAAAAAATCTGCTTCAAATAATTCAAATAATAACTTCGATAGAAAGTGTAACGGGGACTACAGTAATCATTCTCAGGTTTTACCAACAATGGCACTGAAGAATGCAACGCATTTTTCGCTGTTCACTCTTTCTGGATTGCAGGATGAAACAAAGGAAAGTAGATATGTTCTTTTTTCTGTGACTTTGATTTGTTATTTTCTTATTGTGTTCAAAAATATGACACTGATTGCCACCATCCTCCTAGAGAAATCCCTTCATGAGCCCATGTACATTTTTCTGTGCAATATGTGTTTTAATGCACTGTATGGAACAATAGGTTTCTATCCTAAATTCTTATATGACCTACTCTCTGAAGAACACGTGATCTCATACAGTGGATGCTATCTACAAGCATTTGTCATTTACTCCAATTTTCTGTGTGATTGTTCCATTTTAACAGTTATGGCATATGACAGGTATGTTGCGATATGCAAACCATTGGAGTATCATTCCATTATGACTAATCAGGCTGTGGTTAAACTCATTGTGTTTCCCTGGGTTCCTCCTCTTTTGTGTGAGGGTGTTTTGATTTTTTTGAGTTACAGATTGAATTTATGTGGATCAAGCATAGAAAAACTGTACTGTGCAAACTGGTCAATTGTTAAGCTTTCTTGTTCTTTAAACACAATGAATAATGTGGCTGGTTATATTGTGATTTTTGTGTATATCGGTCATGTGATTTTCATTTTCTACTCTTACGCTCAACTGATCAGAACATGTTTGAAGTCCACAGAAGACAGGGGCAAATTCCTGCAAACGTGCTTGCCACATTTGTTTTCACTGATTAACGTGACAGTGGCTGTACTCTTTGAAGTAATGTTCAATCGATATGGAAACAAGGATTTTCCGCAGAGGCTGCTAAATTTTATGGCACTGGACATTTTGGTATTCCCCCCACTTCTCAACCCCCTAGTTTACGGAATACAACTGACAAAAGTTCGGAGCAAAGTTTTTGGCAAATGCAAGAAACACAGTCGGCTCAACCATGATTAAAACATTATCGAAGTGTGATTCAACCTGCCTTTTCATTCTGTTAAATAACTTGGAAATATGTTTTTAATGGTAGCTTCGAAAAATAAGAGTTTCACATCAGTGTGAGTCAGACCCTTTTTTCTGCTCTCATTGCATGTTCTCATTAGCTTATTAAAGATAGCCTATTTCTATCTTCCTATTACAGGGCTGGAGCCCATGTGCTGGTACTGATTATGGACTGTGTTGATTATGTCCGACTGCTTCGCAAGGTGACGCACAATTGTTGGTACTTATGTGATCCACAGGTGGGAGGGCTTGGTTGGCCCGGATGACAGCATCTCACCACGCACCAGCGACCCCTGCTGGTCGATCAGGTGCACACAGGTTCACCTGTTGAAGTGATATGGGTAACACCAGAGGCAATTACCATGCCTCAATATGTATATGACGGGAAAGTTGTGAGTAAACATCATACTACGCTGCCAGGGCGGCCGTGTAGTATAATGGGTTCGGTGCTGGTCTTGTAACCTAAAGGTCACAGGTTCAATTCCCAGGTAGGACACTGCTGTTGTACCCGTGAGTAAGGTAATAATCTGCATTGCTTCAGTATATGTCCTTCTGTATAACTGGATTCTATGTAAATGTTGTGTAAGTCGCTCTCGATAACAGCGTCTGCTAAATTCCTGCATTCTATTACATTTTAAAATTTGCATTTCATTTGCCTTTTTCTGATTGTATATTGTATTGTTCCATGATTCGGAAGAACCTCAAACTGTACACAACTATGACAAGTGAAGCAATTGAAAGTAAGAGAAAAACAGAAAATAACTGTGCTTCATGCTTAGTTTTAGTGTGTGTTTTTTATGGTTTCTGGACCTCTGACTTGTATTAGGGTGCCAAGCACCAAAGGTGCAAGGCACCCTTTGTTTTTGCTTGTGTTCCACTATTAAAAATTAACACTTTGTGGGGTTATAGTCCCAAGACAAATCTTTAATACTCTACAGCTGAGTGTGAATTCTGAAGTCCATAACTGTTTTTTTCAGAAACTGTGACAAATTAAGCAATAAAACTTTTTGATCATAGGTCCAATCTATACCAAAATCCGTGACGGGCATCACAGCACACTTTTCCACTGAGAAACTGACCTCACTTCTTCATTGTCTAATCTTTATGAAAAAAAAAACTGACAGCTGAAGGAAACATCATAAAATTACTTCAGATTTACAAAATGACAGCTCAAAAACACATTTTTTAAAAATCAATCAGCATAAACTCCATTGAAGTCAATGGGAAACTAAGAGCATTTACACGTCAATAATTTCTTCCAAAGGGGCCTCTAGTGGCGCAGCCCGTAGAGCGCTCTCCACATACTCAATGCGAGCCGTGACGTCGGCAGTTTGAATCCGTTTGTCGCACGTCTCTCCCTCTCTCCTCCTAATTCTTCCTGTCTCGCTACACTGTTCTTTTACAAACAGCTGAAAAAGCCCAAAAAATAAATTTAAGAATACTGAAAGGTAGGGGCCTCTAGTGGCGCAGTCCGTAGAGCGCTGTCCACATGCTCAATGCGAGCCATGACGTCGGCGGTTCGAATCCAACTGCCGACCTTTGTCGCGTGTCTCTCCCTCTCTCCTAGTTCTTCCTGTCTCTCTACACCGTTCTATCAAATAAAGCTGAAAAAGCCTAAAAAATATATTTAAAATAAGAATGCTGAGAATGGATTGCTTTTCATCAAAGACAGTGGCCGTCGCACGCTTCAGCGGCAGGTGCAGATATCGCGAGTGGTTGCGATCGCAAGATCTCAGCACGGGCTGAACAGGAGGAGCCGAGGTGATGACTCCACTCACTGCAGTGCCACAGTCTGGGCCCACAGGGATCTGAGATGGTCTGCAACAGGTCTGAACAGACCCGACCGTGGGGCCTAGACGGGCCAGAGCTGAGCAGATCTGCTCCGGGTCTGTTTAGTGGCCCCGTCTTGCTGTAAGGAGGAACTGAGGTGTGCAAACGCAGGAGACGGAAAACGGTGTGATTTGATGAACCGAAATAAACACGGACGCGGGAAATAACAGTATGAATAACCTGAGTTAGCCCCGACAGCACACTGAATCATCTGACATAAGCAGCATGATTGCAATAATACATTTTGTCATGTCAGGTTCATGCCCATTCATAGCAATAGCGGGGAACACTAAGGTGTTGAGCCACACTAACATACTGGGGCTAGTAGCTGACAGACAGACCTGACTTGAAGGCAATTCTTCTAGGCTAACTATTTTTCATGACGATTCGCGATACCTAATGTTAGCTAATTATTTTTATACATGTACAGTACGACAATGTACATTTCACACGGGTGATACGGGTGCATGAGAACATTTTTCATTAAATAAATGAAATAAATATTTTTTAAAATGTGTTGTTTTCTGTTTACTCAGGTTCCCTTTGTCTAATATTACAGTTTGTCTAAAGACCTAAAACCATTCAGTGTGGGAAAAAATGCAATAAAAGAGGAAATCAGAAATCAAGAACGAGGCAAATACTTTTTCACGTCGCTGCATTATAGTTGATAGTACATGTTTCACGAGGCCATCTTCTGCCTGGTGAAGACAGTCAGTTTCATTCCCCGGGGTAAAATGACACTTGTGTGACCACTGTTAGTCGTTCACTACCCATAAGTCCCAGCTCTCCCTGTCAGGTCGTCATGAGGCAGTGAGTGGTGGATATAAAAAGTACTGCTTGGTTCAGCACAGAAGTATCAAGAAGGCAATTCACAGCAAGAGTAATTACTATTCTTTTTCTTTGACATTATATTTCACTGAATGAACTTTGAACAAAAATATGTTAAGAAATTAAGATTGTTTTACTGACACATTTTAATTTAATATTTTAAAAAATGGATTCAGATAAAGGTCCTTAAAAATATGGAAACATCACACTTTATTTTTTTCCTATTCAGATTTTACAATGGAACTGAAGAATTCCTCTCGTGTCTCACTGTTCAGTCTTTCTGGATTAGAAGATGAAACAAAGGAAACCAAACATTTTCTTTTCTCTGTGACTTTGATTTGCTATTTACTCATTGTGCTCATCAATTTGACACTAATTCTCACCATCCTTCAAGAGAAATCCCTCCATGAGCCCATGTACATCTTCCTGTGCAATCTGTGTATTAATGCACTCTATGGAACTGCGGGATTCTACCCTAAATTCCTATCTGACCTACTCTCTGGACATGATGTGATCTCATATGAAGGATGCTTCCTGCAAGCATTTGTCATCTACTCCAATGTTTTGTGTGATTATTCAATTTTAACAGTTATGGCTTTTGACAGGTACGTTGCAATATGCAGACCACTGCAGTATCATTCTATTATGACTAATCAGGCTGTTGTTAAATTCATTGTGTTTCCCTGGGTTCCTCCTCTTTTGTGTGAGGGTGTTTTGATTTTTCTGAGTCACAGACTGAATTTATGTGGATCAAACATAGAAAAATTCTACTGCGCAAACTGGTCAATTGCTAGGCTTTCTTGTTCTTCAACTATAGTGAATAATGTGGTTGGTTACATTGTAATTTTTGTGTATTTAGCGCATGTGTTTTTCATTCTCTACTCTTACATTAAACTGATCAGAACGTGTTTGAAGTCCACAGAAAACAGGCGCAAATTCATGCAGACATGCTTGCCACATTTGTTTTCATTGACAAATGTGACAGTTGCTGTATTCTTTGATGTGATGTACAGTCGTTATGGTTCAAACAACATTCCACAACGTCTACGAAATTTCCTGGCGCTGGAATTTCTGGTTATCCCTCCACTTCTCAACCCCATCATTTATGGAATACAACTGACTAAACTTCGACATGCACTGTTGAGAATGCATAAGAAAGTCAATGAGGTAACTTAAATAATACATTTTTAAAATGATATCAAATAATGATCAAGTTTTAATATTAATATAAGTACATGAGTAACCCCTCTTTTTATTAAACCATTTTGATTTTCTCACTTTCAAGAGAATGATTCTATATTCTAAAATGTCAAAAAATGTTCACAACATTTCCCATGCGGGACAGTGTGAAATTAGTGTGAAAAATAAAAAATAATAAAGATCTGTTAATAATTTGTTTCAAAATGTATACCAGATGTTGTCCAGCATTTACTGGATGGCAGTCCATACAGTCCTTAGCTATGATTGTTAACAATATTTTGATCATTGTACAAGGTCAACAATTCAATAATGAAAGGCCCGATTTTTACACACAGTATCACATAGTGATGCAAGTGCTGTATTTTCGAGTGGTATTGCGCTTTGATTCTAACCATCGCTTCATCATCCTTGCAAGTTCTCAGTTATTTTCCATGTATGATTTTGATGACATTTTTAATGGATGCATTGCTTCTACCTGAAGGATACTGACGGCTATCAACAAATTTTAACAAACATTTTGAATTACTTAAACTGTTTCCAACAAAAAATATTATAGTAGCTATAGAGTAGAGAGAATTAACCGAATATCAATCAGATTAATTTACTGTAGATCTCAATATGATATTTCATACTGTTAATAAATCATATAATAGAGAGGTTGAAGAAACTGCATGGTTTTTTCTGCAAATCTGTTTGTTTATCCCTTAGAGACCTGGGGAGATTGTCACATTTTTTCACTGTCATCAGTTTTTTTATTTTATTTTTTTTTTACAGATTTAACAGATTACAGACTTATCTAAAAGATAAGGGTTGCATCCCACATTTTTTCCAGAAGACTTGTCCCTATCAGGAAATGTCAAGTTTTGGCCTGGACATGATAAGAATTAGTTAGTAGGCCCTATTATTAGAGAAAAAAAATCAGTTTCGCTTGCTAAAAAGAAGCTACCGTGTGACCTGTCAATGGCGATACTCCCACTCAGATGAAACTGAGCGGACTCAACACAAAAACAGCTGTTTCTCTAAAATGGTAAAATGTATACACATGTAAATAACATGAAATAAAAGGTGATTGTCTGTACTTTTGTCTCATATTCACCTTTTGATCTCAAATGCCAATGCCTTAAGTATACAGCAAAAATAACAGATTTCCCTCTACCATTCCCATACATTTGGAGGGCACTATTTAACAACCTTAAATACACAGTTTGTAAAAACGTCACCTCTTACAATGCTTTTTAATAGTGACTTGAAAGAATAAAATCTTGACTTTCATGATTTTTAATAAAGAATTTCTTCTGACAACATAGACAACACGTGTTAAATTGAACAGCACTGTAGCAAATCTGAACTGAATGGGAACTGAACTGAATCAGGGCTGAATCAAATCATATCGAACTGGAGCTGAACAGAATCGGAGCTACAGTAAATCAAACTGGAGGAGAATCAGTAAAAACCCAGATTTAGAACATAAACCTGAGAGGAATAACGTTAGGTCACTAGCTGGCATTGTACTGCAGAAATAGTAGGCTATATGTTACTGAAATAGTCTGCTATAACCAGCAATATCAGCAGAATTTAGCCAGTATAGACAGCTACACTACTTCAGTTGAATTCTTCTTTTTTCTAGCGGATGAGTCAGGTGAATGCAACGATAGCTGGCAAGATATTCACTGCAGCTTTGAACAACTGTCAGCGAAAAATCCACCCCGTAATAAAGTTGCCATTACATTGCAAAGTACCGACCCCTTCCCTCAATCGCTCCCCGAGGGAAGTAAAGGAAGTTTTCATAGCGTGATGGACACCCATGGTAACAAATAACTTTCTAAAATACCGACCTTTTTCTATGCTAAATGCCCCGTTTGGGTTGCCCATTTTCAAGCAATTTACATTCGGTTCAATGTTCTCTCCATAACACAGGAAGATATCAAACCTTGGGAAAATAGACTGCTGCTACTTCAATATGACATCCTGTAATGCAATAAAACAGTAACCTAACATTTGTTTTCCCTTGGTTTCATTTGATTACAGAAGAAATGACCAGGCCAAGAGCAACTCTGCTTATGCTCATAAGAAACATAGCGTAATATCTAAATGCACCATGGCTTAAAAAAGCAGGGGTGCACAACAAGGGTCGATCCATTTCAGAATTTTGTGCCAACATTTCCCAACATTTATTGAATTGGCCTAATCATATCTTGATCTGACATGTGCATCAGCTACAGCTAGAGTCACAGCCTGCAAGTGTATCCTAGAGATTTCACTGTGCTCAAGCACAGGAGTGAAGCAGCATACTTCATAGAGCTGTAGCTGATGCACATGTAGGAATGGTAATCAGTTGGAACAAAAACCAGCACACAGATCGGCCCTCCAGGACCGGAGTTGTGCACCCCTGACTTAAAGAAACAAAGGTTTGCCCTGGAATTTCATTGAACATTTTTGTTTAGCCATTTTGCTGCGGACTGGCCTGCATGTCGATCCAAGCACACAAAGTTGCTGATTTGGGGTTGCACAGTATTATACAGACATGAACAGTCACTAAAACACTGTACAGATAATTTGGTTACAAATATTTTTCCTAATGCCATCATTTTTTTAAACTGAATTAAATCTTCATGTTGATGAATCTATAAGTTTAGGTTTCTGCTTCGTTGCTACAGCATTAAAAAAAATCTAAATCTTCAGGGAGTCTTATTGCAGCATTATATATAACTAATGTTAAATTGTACATCAATGTTCCAGTCCAAGGTCATTAGCTTACAGCTTCCTGCCTTAATGCAAACTTGTACTCTAGGGGTGGGAAACGTAGAGTAACCCACCATATGACACTATCATGATACGTTGGCCAGGATAACAGTGGTATCACGATACAGGTGATTATGTGATATGCAATAAATTGCTAGGCAATCATCTACACAACATCACAATATCTGTGCAACTGAAAAAATAGCCCTAAAGAAAAAAATACTCCTTAAAAAGGATAAATAATTTTTCAAAACACAGGAATCAATCATATACTATATTTATTCACTGCATTCTTTGTATTATAAAATATACAGTATATTATGATAAAATAATACAGTAATAACCACAGTATCTATTTTGTATTGCAGAAAAAAAATGGCAATACCACCTATATCAATTTTTACAACACCTCTACTGTACTCATTAACAAAAAATAAACATTTATTGTTACAGCTTTAGCCATAAAAAATGCTTTTGCCAAAAAGAAGCAACTTACTCCAGTTTGGTCCATCATAGACCTACCATTTGACAAGTGTGATAGTCACGTAGCAGAGGTACTGTCATGGCTACCCATTTTAACCAGGCGAAAGCTGCATTATTCTCCACTAAATGATTGAATTTCTTAATTTTGATTCAAAACATAAAAATTTTAACAGCCCCCCATCTGGGGATGAAACTGTAAAAAAGTAAGTGTGAAAAATACGTTTTGGGGATGCGTGTCTGTGTGTAGCAGAGAATCGATGTGTTACCTAGAAGAGGATCACCTACCTGCAGGCTGCAGTGTGTCCTGGTCACCCAGGATGCTGTGGGAGAAGGTAGAAAGGGGGATGGTAAGCAAAGTCATACTGTGTATGCCCCTTCAATTGCTTATAACTAAAGCCTGGTTTTTACTTACCTCTCGTCCTGTGTGCTGCTTTGCTGTGTCCTGCATGGATTGCTGCGTAAACACAAGAATTAAAGGTTAAAGGTCAGCTGAGGTTTGTCCCACACCTGATGACTACATGATCAATGGTTCAGTCATTCATTCATTCATTCAGAAGAAAGGATTCAAAATCAGTTATGTGATTAGGTGTTACATGAGTAGAACGTACAATTACAGTTAACAGAGCGTGACTGTTTTTCAGCAGTTTTCTTGTTCCTCATCAAGGGAGAGGGATAAAGAATAAAAATTGTATGTATACATATTTGAGGATTAAAGAAAATAAGGAATTAAGAGGGTAAAAAAATTAAGAGTACAGATGGGCAGGCCATCAGCAAAGTGAGGCAGGTGAGTGTGTGAGTGGAGGGTTGGGTGTGTGTGTGTGTATGTGTGTGTGTGTGTGCGTGCATGCATATGTGTGTGTGCGTATGTGTGTGCGTGTGTTTGGGGGGGTAAGAGTAGACCGTGTACAATGTGAGCAGATATGTAATATCTGGGGGGAGGTATAATGAGGACAAATGAAAGGGTAGATTGCCACAGTAAGTGGAAGAACAGCCTTGTGCCTTGTACCTCTCAAAATCAACTCTTGTTCTTCACTCTATTATTAACGGAAGCATTTGCGTTTTCAATGCAAACACAATGCTTTCCATTTTGAAGAACTGGACAGACCACAATTTTCTTTGTTTTTAGTGTAAGGCCACTTAAAGAGACTACTTATTTATATAATAAAACAAAAATACAGCAGGTGCCGGTATGTTCTGTGATTGCATGTGGATGGCTGTATAGTTCCAGACATATTTATCCCAATACAATGAAACTGTCCTTACAAGCCGAGCCAAGCCAAGAGCCGCTCTCTTTTAATAGCTGGTCTCTTTTTAAAAATGTAAAAATATACATAAACACTGGTCTTTGTCAGGATATTTTTTTTTCTGAAGTGCACCCACACACATAAGCTGGTGTTATCTGGTGTAATACCATCACACAGGTGAAAGGTTTAAAAAAATTGACCAGTGCACTCACACAAAACCATAAAATGTGTCACAAATTACTTTAGCACAGCTGAAAATGGAGGGACTCAATACAAAACAGCTGTATGTGTAAAATTGTAAAATATCTACGAATGTATAAAGCTAACATGAAATAAAAGCTGATTGATTACTTTTGTCCCTTACTCATCTTTTGATTTCAAATCCAAATGCCTTAAGTTATGAAAAATAATACATTTCACTCTACTGTTCCCATACTTTTGGAGGGTATATCCATACACAAATATACAGTGATCACAGCACTTTTTACACACAGCCCCCCATTTCAGGGTGTCATAATGTTTCAGACTAATGACTTCACAGGTGTACCTGATTTTTCAGGTGTGTTCAAATGCTTCTTTACTGCAAGTATAAGAGTGCTTTCAGTATCTAGTCTTGATTCTAAGCTTTTGATTGCCTATGGAGTCTTTCATTGGCATTTGTCAGCATAAGGACCAGAGTTGTGCCAATGAAAGTCAAGGAAGCCATTATGAGGCTGAGAAATATGAAGAAACCATCAGACTTAGAACCTGCCTTAGGCTTGCCAAAATCAACTGTTTGGAATGTCATTAAGAAGAAAAAGAGCGTTGGTGAGCTCAGTAATTGAGAAGGGCCCGGTACAGTTAATGACCCAATAATTAATTTATAGTGGACATAATGCACTTTATTTTCACTATAAATGACTGCCATTTCACACTTTCATGTGACACATAAACTTTCAAAGGCTACATTCTCTTCAGATGGTAAGATGAAAAAAACACAGGGACAAGTTACTTTAAATAATTTAGGAAACACTGGCAGCATTTTTCTGGGAATACTGCTTGTTTAATTTGTGTGAGCTAAGACAGCCAACATTGTTTGGTGTAACTTGGCCTCATTTTGATATAGCCTAAATACTTCGGACAGACCTAGATTTCGAGTTTTACTTTCATTTCTAAATTTTACATAATAGCAATGCTATGTATGCGTGAGTGACTTGGCATTTTTGCAGGTGGAAAACGTTTTTGGCGAGATAAATACTACTGGGACCGTACTCGCTAGGTCTATCTAACTCCGTAGTGACGCTTGTTCGGGGGTTAGCTAGCTAGCTAGCGACCGTTTGTCGACAGTAATTGATCACTTAATAATCATTACAGGCATTTAGAAGCGCTAACCGTTCACTGAGTAGACAGCTGTTTATCAATACTACTTTGTTATTGTTACTCTATGTGGCTAGCTAATTCAATTTTACCTAAATGTCAGCTGTGACGCTTAAAAGTAGGCTACAACTGTATGTAAATAAAATCGCTTGAAAAGATTACCTCAGGAACTTCTTTTACAGACGCCATCCTGTCCTGGCTCGAGAGTGCGATGCAAAAGCGCGGGCAAACAATCCTCTACAGAGAGCGCGAGGGGTCAGCGCACGGCTGGCGTCTTACAGTATGGCCCCACGTCCCACCTCCCATACGGTTTATCTGTATATCTGTCAATTGAGGCCAGCAGACAGGTGAACGCACGACACTAATGGAGAATCGACAATAGGCTAAGCCATTGTCCTGTGAACACCTTGCGATGTATTACATTGCATTGTTCATTGATGTAGAAAAAGTGTAATATAATAATCACTTTAGTTATATTCATTCATTCTGTACTCCCCGCCTGCCCGATAGTGGTCAAATATACGTGAAACATTAATGCGCTTGAACTCATTAAAGACACATTACCACAGGAAAGGCCGTCTCGCAGCTCCTCATGCAGTGAAAAAAAATGCTTCAGATAATTATTTTTTACGACGTTCTTTCTCCTCTAGAGGACGCCATTGCCATATAGATTGATTTTAGTTTACTAAATACGTTCGTGGATTCCTAATTCGTTGCTCACGTTGTCTGTTGTAAAGCGATAGTCATAGTGACACAAGACCTCCATGATTTCTAATTTTTTCTGTCATGAGGAGCCAAGTCCCCAAAAGACTTTAAAAATAGACCCCAACAAATTATCATGGAAATATGAAATTTACATGTGTGCAAATATTGGTCTGCATAAAAAAAAAATCTAATTCAGATGTAAATTTTCTATTTAAGCATTTCATCATATTTCTCATCATCAAGCCATCTGCCCTCTATCTGTCTCTGCCCCCATCTGCTCCCCAGGGGTTTTCCCATCTGTCTATTCTTGTATTGACTCCCAATAGTGGGGCATGAGGACCTGGGTCTCAAGCCACTTATGAGTCTGCTTTCTGCAAGCCTCCCCCCCCCCCCCAACAGCCCCACCCCCAACCCACCCCGCCTCTCCAGCCTGCCAACCTACCCCAGGACCGCCACCTCCAGGTGCTTTCATGCAACCAAAAATGGACTTCATGTTCATCCGTAGCCTATTAACCCACACCATTAGCTGAGCAGAGAAGGATATCTCCCCCCACCTGAGTTCCTCCTAAAGGTTTGTCTTCTAATATGCTATATATATATATATATATATATATATATATATATATATATATATATACACGTGTTTATACATATGCATGGATACTAACTTCACAATCTTGTATTGATACAAGCCAGATTTTATGTATGACTATTACACATTTAGTGCAGTCCCTAAGTATTTGCATAGAAACACAATCTTGTTGTTTTGGCTCTGTACTCCAGAAAATTTTATTCGAAGTGAAACAATAAATGTGAGGTTAAAGTGCAGACTGATGGTTTTAATTTAAGGGTATGCATCTGTATCCAGTGATCTATGAAAGAATTACAGCAAGTTGAAGCACTGTCCAATGAGTTTTAAGGCATTTGGTTGGATCTGAACAAATAAGATGTTACTGTACTGTTCAGAATTCATCCTGCTGCACATCATCAATGAAGACAATAGAGCTTCCAGTGGCAGCCATACATTTCCAAGCCTCACTGCCTCCACCATCTTTCAAGAATGAGGCGGGGGGGGGGGGGGGGGGGGGGGGGGGGGGGGGGGGGGGTGCTTCGACTCATGTGCAGTCCTTTCATTCTCCACACTTTTGTCTTTCCATCACTTTGGTACAGGTTTATACTCATCTCATCTGTCCATAAGAGTTTGTTCCAGAACTCCACAGTTTTTTTTAATTCAAACTCTAACCCGGTCAGACCAACTCTTCCTCTGGTGACTAAGAATGCCTATCTTGATTTTTTTCAACAGTCGAAAAGTGTTCTTTTTTCACAACTGAAATTTGGTCTTCAGTTGTCTATTAAAGTGGCAGAGCTCACCAGTGGGTTGTTGCTTCTTAATGATGTATCAAACAGTTTATTTTGACACACCCAATGTTTTGGTTATGTCTCTGATCAACCTACCCTGATTTTTCCACCCCAAGATGGCCTGCTTCTCTGGCATTGACATTTCTTTGATTCTGTAGGGAGACAAAAGCAACTGACTCCAAATTCAAATTCCACGCATACAGTCGACTCAAGACGTTTTATTAGCTTTCTTCTGCATGAACTAATGATGTAACAACACACATCTGGCCAAGAAACAGCTGAGCAGCCAATTGTCCAATTACTTTTGGTCCCCTAAAATGGGGGGCTGTGTTATTAAAAGGGCTGATATTCCTACATGGTTCATCCAATATGGATGTACCCTCAGATTAAACCTGTACTTTAACCTCATATCCATTGTTTAATTTCAAATCCAATCTGCTGGAGCACAGAGCCAGAACAACAAAAATGATGTCATGGTCCAAATATTACTGGAGTGCATGACATATTTTAAAGAACAAATGTAACAATGGACTGTTTTTTTTTCTTCGGTCTCATTATTGGCTTTATCTCATTAAGTGGAGTCGAAAGGTATTTGAGTCTGTGAGGACAGTGCTTACCTGGCAAATCTCAAAGGCCATTTACACAATCCAGATATATATATAAAGCAGAGATGCTGGGTATAGACATGAACTCTCCCTGTGCACTGCTTTCTTACAGACAATCATGGACTGCAGCTTGTCTCAATAACATCATTACTGCCTGATATCTGGAGGGTTCTTCTTTTTCTTTTTTACAACATCAAGTCTGTGGGCTAATTGACCGTGTTTATAGGATTTCAGCCAAACATCTCTTGGATCTATCAGAATCTATCTGAGTATTTTAATAACAGTAAGCCTTGATGTCATCATATTAATTGGTGTTACAGTATAAAGCAGAGGTGAAATCAGTATTGATCTGGACTGATTTCAGATCATTGAACTAATCCAGGACACAAGTGTGGTACACACCCTTTCTAAGGAAACAATGGAGAATTCCAGTGAAATAGTATTTGTGTTGCAAGGACTGAATGAAACAAGGACAAACAAACATATCTACTTTGTTGTGACTCTTCTCGGTTACCTTTTCACTATTTTTGTGAACTTGACTTTGATTATGACAATTATTTTGGAGAAAATGCTCCATGAGCCAATGTTTATATTTCTGTGTAGTTTGTGTATAAATGGGTTAGTAGGGGCTTCTTCTTTTTATCCTAAATTGTTGCTCGACCTTCTATCTGACGTGCACGTCATTTCGTATGCCGCATGCATGATTCAGTTATTTATAGGCTACAGTTACGTCTTCTGCGAATTTACTATGTTAACAGTGATGGCTTATGACAGATATGTCGCAATATGCAAGCCGCTGAATTACCACTCCATCATCACGCCTCGGACGGTGGTGAAATTGTTGATTTTAACTTGGCTGTTTTCCCTCTGTGAATCAATTATTGGGTTGAACCTGACACTCAGACTCCCCCTCTGTGGATTCCACATCGAGAAGCTTTACTGCACAAACTGGCCAGTGGTAAAGCTGTCGTGCGTGGACACCACTATCAACAACATTTACGGATACATTCTGACGTTTTCTCACGTTTCACAAGCAGTGCTGATCTTGATTTCCTATGTTAATATTATTAAAGCGTCTATACGATCCCCGGCAGATCGAAATAAGTTCATGCAGACCTGTTTGCCACATTTAATCAGCCTGACCAACTTCACAATCACACTCGTTTTTGATGTAATGTACGATCGCTACGGTTCCAGCAGTCGGTTGCAGAATTTCCGCACTTTCCTGGCGCTGGAGTACCTCGTTGTTCCACCACTGCTAAATCCTCTCATTTATGGCTTGAAAATGAACCAGATCCGCCGGCGAATATTTAGAATTTTCCGCTTTAGAGTTTCCGCTTTGAAATGAATACCCGTGGCTTTATAATCACAGGTGTCAGGAAAACGTGACTTAATTTTGAAAGCAGTAACTGATGCATGGATTGATTGGTGGATCAAGGAATTGACTGCTGTTAGTGTCGAGGATTCATGTTTCTTTTGACTTCGCAATGTTTTTTATTTTTTATTTTTTGTTTTTGTTTGTTTTTGCACCCAGGAAAAAATACTCTGGCCAGTTTTCAAATTGTAGAGTTGCATCCTGTTAGATGTTGCACATGGCATTTTCATTGATATTCCTTTCTATATTTGAACTATATGATTTAATGCAATGTACTGGAGTTAGAGTGCCTTAATATTGTGTCTCTGGCACGTATCTCACCACTACTATATTTATAAAATTGGGTCGTACCAGGAAAGCAGTAAAGTACAGAGAGTTTGAGATCTCTCGCATATTAACTCTGTCATAGTGTATCAAATGAGATCTCATCAAGGTGGCTGGTTCTGTGTCACTGTTCGACAGAACAACGGGAGGGAGCATTAGAGGTATAGGTGACATCCCGAGAGGTAAATCAGTTTCTGAGCCTTAGTCCAGAGATATAATTGTGCAGCAAGCAGATCAATATGATCAAATGTATTATCTATAACAATGAGATAATAAATGATAAATGTGTATATTTATGTTTTGTGTAACACTGGTTAGGAGCTTGCTCCTTACATCTCCTTATGAGTTTATAAATTTGAAGGCTGCATCCTGATTATTTAATGCAAGCTGCCCCAGAAAATATTTTGTGTGTACACCCAGTATAATTCTACTGATAAATATCTAATAATGCAGCCAAAATAATATAAATAATTCACCACATTAGAGGTTGTTCTTTGTAAAACATGATAAGATGCTTTGCTCTCTTTGTTTGTCCCCCCCAATTACATCAATTTTAGATCTACAAATTTATTTATTTTTTGATCGATAAAAGTCATTTGCTGCACATAAATATTTTGTTAAGCAAACATGCATTTAGGTTTTGTTTGTGGCAATCATATAATTTTGTATGTGGGAAGTGATGAGTGTAGCTCTGTTTGTAGGTTTATTTCAGATGTGTGTTGTTGTTGTTGTTTGTGTGTGGAAGTGTATGTGTGTGAGAGGGAGAGAGAGAGAGAGAGAGAGAGAGAGAGAGAGTGTGTTAATGTTGTGCACAGGCCAAGTTCAGGAAAAGAAACACTGTGTTTTGATGTGATTAAAGAAACATCAGATTTGAAAATATAAAACACGCAACCGAGCACAGATGATTCTTATGCGCTTCAAGTTTCAGCACTTGGCGGTCCTGTTCTGTGAGCTTTTGCGGCCTACAGCTTCGTGGCTCAGCTGTTGTAGCTCCTATATGTTTCCACTTCACAGTAACGGCACTTGACTGGGGCAGCTCTAGCAGGGCAGAAATTTGATGAACTGACTTGTCGGAAAGGTGGCATCATATGACAGTTCCACGTTGAAAGTCACTGAGCTCTTCAGTACGACCCATTTCACTGCTAATGTTTGTCTATAGATATTGCATGGCTATATGCATGAGTTTGTGCACCTGTTAGCAACGGGTATGGCTGAAATAATTTAAACCACTAATTAGAAGGGGTGTCCACATACTTTTGGAAATGTAGTGTATATGTATGCTTAAAGGCTTCTCTTTGCATTCTGTACAAATTGTAGGAAATCACTCTCTTACGGCAATTAATCATTAATTGCAAAGGAAGACATTAAACACAAAGGGGAATGCTGGGACAGAGACAATCTTACACTGTAAGGTCCTCTCGCCTGCAGTTCATTGTCGACACCACAGGGTGACAGTAAGACACCACAGAAACAAGTTCTGCCCCCGGGCACCAATCTGATTTCAAGCAAAAAAATAAAAATAAAAATAACTGTAGAACAAGCATAATGTTGTACAATGTCGTTCACTTATATATAAGTAAAGGATACAGTTCCTTTAACTTGTGAACAAAACAGTCAGAAAAACTGATGACTCCAAATAGCTATTTGTTTAGACGGTGTAATTATTGAGATTTAGGACAGCCTGGTTGTATCAAATATATTTTAATGAATCATTCTCATGTGGTAATTTTACTTGTTTTTAAATATAGCCATACTATGAAGGTAAAATATGCGTTATTATTAGCATTTAAGACAGAAGTCTAGTGCTTTTATATAATTAGCTTACATTTATTTCCATGCACATAAATTGTCGGCTCATCATTTATTTTTCAGCAGTCTAGAAGGAATCCAGCTCTGTGAAAGATACCGAATGAATCCAGCGCTGTGAAAGATACAAAACAAATCCAGCGCTGTGAAAGATCCCAAACGTATCCAGCTCTGTGAAAGATATCAAATGAATCCAGCTCTGTGAAAGACACATAATGAATCCAGCACTGTGAAAGATACAGAACGAATCCAGCTCTGTGAAAGATACCAAACGAATCCAGCTCTGATAAAGACACAGAATGAATCCAGCGCTGTGAAAGATATCAAACGAATCCAGCGCTGTGAAAGATACAGAACAAATCCAGCTCTGTGAAAGAAACCTGGAGTCAATCACTGAGTCTTCCATGTATTTCGCACATAAGATTATTCTGGAGCAGAACCCCTGAAACTGTTTTTTTTGTTTTTTAATCTATTGAGAAGAATGAGATGCAGTTAATTTCATTACTTTTATGAATATTAAAAACGTACTGCATCTCTCAGCATCCTGTTTCTTAACTCCCCAACCCCTCAGGGCAGTACCTACCATAGACGACACAAAGGTCATGTCCTCTGCATTTTTTCATGTCCATTTCTAAAGCCTGTACCCTATTTAATTGCAGTCTTTAGTGAGAAAAATCGTTGCAATTAATTTGGGAGGGGAATGAATGGTCTTTAATATTTTCACAAATTTAAGCCTAATCTAGAGGCATGTGTACAGCATTTACACCATAAAATTCATCCTCAATTAAGTGATTAAATTAAAGGAAAAGGGGCTGGGGTTTGAGTTCCACATAAAGGGCCGTTTGCGGTACATCTACTTCACTATAACATTACTCCTTGCAAAACTGGGTCAAACGAACAGATGGTGCACGACGCACACTAAGCAATTTAAATACTTCCGCAAATTACTTTGCCTTATAAATTTACAAGTCCGTTTTTCAGGTAGAGGTACTCTAAATGTGGACATCTGTTTGTTATACAAGCAGTTCACATAAACACGTTATATTATTCCGGGCACATCTGACACCTTGCTTTGTTATCTTTCTCTTTTTTTAATCTCTCTTGAGCTCATTAAGTAGATACGATGAGAACAGTGATTAGCTGGCAAATCTCAAAGGCCATTTATACAATCCAGATATATATAGCCTACGGTGGGCACAGACTTTACATCTTTCTGCATGTTGATTTCTTGTGTTCAGTGAAAGAAATCAAATGAAGATTTTTAGCCTATTGCCATAACATCAGGAAATGATGAACATTTGTTGGATGTATGAAGGTTTTAAAATTTCTTCAGAAGACTTTTTGCAGGGCTTCACCAGTACAGTTCTTTCCATTTTATTCAAATCTCAAGCACGGTAAAATCAGCGCTACTGTATAAGTCTACAAGCCCTTGTATAAACAAGAAGTCTGATCATTGCTGACGGTCTGTGCTTTTTCTGTTTGTGGTACAGGAGAAATTAACACCACAAAAGCTGGCGCAAGAACATCACAAAGTGTCTCCGATGTTTTATACACACCTGTTATAAAATTATCATGGAGAATTCAACTGAAATTGTGTTTGTTCTACAAGGACTGAATGAGACGAAGTCGAACAAACACACATACTTTGTCGTCACTCTTCTCGTTTATCTTTCTACTATTTTAGTGAACCTGACTTTGATCGTGACCATTATTCTGGAGAAAACGCTCCATGAGCCCATGTTCATATTTCTGTGTAACTTGTGTGTAAATGGCATATTTGGTGCCTCTACATTTTATCCTAAAATATTGGTGGACCTTTCATCTGACGTGAGTGTTATTTCGTATGAAGCGTGTCTGGCTCAAATGTGTGTAATATACAGCTACGTCTTCTGTGAATTTACTACGTTAGCAGTGATGGCTTATGACAGATATGTCGCGATATGCAAGCCGCTGAATTACCACTCAATCATCACACCTGGGAAGGTGGGGAAAATGCTGCTTTTTACCTGGCTGTTTTCCATCACTGAATCAATTATTGGAATGAGCCTGGTAGCCAGACTACCCCTCTGTGGATTCAACATCGAAAAGATTTACTGCGTAAACTGGGCAGTGATAAAGCTGTCATGTGTGGATACCACTATCAACAACATATACGGGTACATTCTCATGTTTTCTCATATTTCACAAGCAGTGCTAATCTTGGTTTCCTATATTAATATCGTAAAAGCATCGGTGCGATCGCAGGAACAACGGAGTAAATTCATGCAGACCTGTTTGCCCCACTTAATCACATTGACCAATTTCTTAATCGCACTAGTTTTTGACATAATGTACGCTCGCTATGGTTCCCGCAACCGTCTGCAGCCTCTCAGCAATTTCCTGGCCTTGGAGTACCTCGTTGTCCCGCCGCTCCTAAATCCCATTATTTATGGCTTGAAAATGAACCAGATCCGCAGGAGAATCTTTAGAACTTTACGTCCGAAAATTGATGCTCTAAAGTGAATGTTGTTTTTACTTTCCCCTCCAGACAGGAAAATATTTTTTTTTAAATATGTGCTTGATTGAATTTTGCATATGTATCTGAAATATTGGTGTTTGAATTGTTATCAGTCTCATTTACTACCTTAATCTTCATTAAGATCAATCCTAATTTTTCTTGTGATGTTCTTTCGTTTGCAAGGCCAGTATAGCCTACTTTAATTCTCTCGCACCCCTGCAGGTATGTGCCTGGCAGGCAGTAGCCTACCAAATTTTAGCCTCAGTGCTTGCACAATGAAGCTGCTTCATGGTTAAGAACCTTAACCTTCGCCGCAGGCTACACCAGGTGTTCCAAGCGCAGATAATTCCTTTGGCACTCACGGCCCAAGCGCCTGGATATTAAACGCAATTGAATTTGAAAATGTGTTTATCAGGGAATATATTCCTGAATTTATAGGCAACTACTGTGACCTTATCGTTGTCATATTATGTTAGTCTGTAATATCTACAAGAAAAAATAAATCACCGTTAAATTTAATATATCGAAATGAAATGTATCAGGAAACACTTTCTATGCTGTAAAGGACGCCGTAGATCATAAAACGTAGACTAAACCTTACGTATGGAAAATATTCACTTAGTTTTGACTCATAGAGTTATGATTTAGTTTGTAGACGAACAAGTGACGAACTGGACGATGAATTTCAACCGAAATAAAGACGTAGAAAATACACGTGTAAGATTTTTGAGACATTTATTTTATTTTAGTGAGAAACCCGATACAAAATGTCCCCTCATTTACGGACCTGCTCAGTAAAAATGTTCGGCATTAAATAAACTCTTGCACAGTACATATGATCCTGATTGGACTCATATGTAGGAAGAGCTGAATCTAAACTGGACATTTTACAGTGTGATCACAAGTGTGATCACACTTATCTGATCATCCTAATGCTGATGAAACTGTCACTACTGGTAACCGAAAGCAATCTAGGACACTCATTTAGAATTCTGGAACAAATTTAACACAAAGGGTAAGGCCTGGCCTGAGAGGATCTAGCAGAAGGCCCTCTGTCCTGCAGTTTGTGGTCTACACCACAGGATGTCAGTAAAACGCCACGAAAAAAAGTTCTGCCTCAGAGCGCCGAGGTTCTGTCAACCTCGAAGAAGAAATTACACACTAAGGCAACCTGATTCAGGAAAAAAGTAAATAACGATCACGAAATTAACCTGTAATTAATATACCAATGTAGTAGCCTATAAATAATCCCATAGTGGAAATAAACATGGAAAGTCTTTATGTCTTACTAGGACCTATGGTGTCCCCATTAGTGGTATAATGGTTTTAAAATTGTAACTGGGATATGCTGTACAATTAAAATGTTGCTCACATATAAGCAAAGAATACGATTTCTTTTACTTGTGTGCAAATCAGCCACAAAACTTGGTCATTCCAAATCGCTTTTGGTTTAGAGGTTGCGATATTTCGAGTTTGAAAAGCCCCCAGATTGTGTGAAAGACTTTTATATTAATCAGTCTCATGTGAGAATTTTTTTTTTGTAATGCAGAAAAGCGCGATGAGAGTCAATTATTTGGCTGAGGTGTTGTGCTCTAGAGGGGGAAGCGTGCAGTAGGACCCAGGCGAGGAGAAGAAAACTCGAAGCAGATTCTAGCAAAAATCACAGGGTTTTTACTCTGGCATGTATGAAAAATACGAAAAGACAAATAGCCAAAAGCACGCGCTAGAAAACAAAGACGAGATGCACAAGGCTAGGGATCCACTAGACCACAAGAGACAAAGTCAAAGATCAAGTGACAAAGGACCCAGGAACTTAAATACTGAATCTAACAGGTGCAAAAAATAAATAAATAAATAAATAAATAAATAAATAAATAAATAAATAAATAATAGTACTGAAAGCGCAAGTGCAGACACCACCCCGCTAATACAATAATAGAAACGAATTAACACAAAGCAAGCACAAAGAAACAGACTGGGGAGCTGGCGCCCTCTGGTGGGGCCCATCTGGAACTGTGACCTGCTTTTGTATTTTCATGCACACAAAATCTTGTTTCCATAAGGAAATTCAAACAAAATTGCGAATTGACACTCAAAGTCACATCAATGACACAAAAGGAAAGCTGTCGCTCAATCAGTCGGCCAAGCAGTAGCAGTATCCTTCAAAAGTTTTGAAAAGGCAGCCTTTCCGACAGAATGTAACACAAAATGAGGGGAGGTCAATTTGCCAATCTAGGCAAATAATTTCTCAGTAGTCCAGAAAAAATCCAGCACTGCGTCTGGCCTAGCCAATGCTTGACAATACAGGACTTGACAATTGACCAAGCAAAAACAACTTATGTTATCCATGCAGAATGGATGACAGTTAGAAGAAGAAACCAAGTAAAGACTTTAGCCCTTTAGCTTGAACATCAGCAAATGATTTCATTATTTTTAGACGTATTACATCGTCAACAGGTAATAATGATTTTGTTGTCAGAAGATATCATAATATTATAATCATAATGACGTTCTGCATATACAACAGTTATATAAAATCATAATGACATTTTCTCTCTTACACAACAGGACGAACAGATTCTCAAGAGCAACGGAGAGCTTGTCTAGAGTGTGGCAGCTCTGTGGCTGAGGTCAGAAGAGCACAGGCAGACTCATTAAAGCTAACAGAAAGGCTAGAAATGCTCAAACAACACATGTTTACAACGGTGGTGTGCAGAAGGGCATCACCGAAAGCACAGCATGTCGAATGTTCAAGTGGTTGGGCTACAGTAGCAAAAGACCAGTTTCCACTCCTGTCAACTAGAAACAGGAAGATGAGGCTACAGTGGGCACATGATTATCAAAACAGTACGACTGAAGATTAGAAAAAATGTTGCCTGCTCTGACGACACTCAATTTCTGCTGTGTCACCCAGATTGTAGGGTCAGAATTGGGAGTAAAGAGCATGGATCCATGGATCCATCTTGCCTTGTGTCAATGGTGCAGGCTAGTGGTGGCTGTGCAATGGTTTTCTTGCCACACATTAAGCCCCTAAATACTTTCAGCAGGATAATGCACCATGACACAAATCAGGCATCATTTCAAGCTGCTTCCACAAACATGACAGTGACTTCAGTTTACTCCAAAGGCCTGCACAATTCCCAGATCTCAATTGAGCACCGTTGGGATAAAGTGGAATGGGAGGTTTTCAGCGTGTGGCTGAAAAATCTGCAGGAACTGCGTGATGCTATCGAACCAAAATCCCTAACAAAATTTTACAGCACCCTGTTGAATCCATTCCACACAAATTCCTGCTATTCTGTTGGCAAAATAATAATAATAATAATAATAATAATAATAATAATAATAAATCACTTTTCATGCATGCCAAATACACATATTCAATTCTTATAAGGGCACATTTTTAACTCTAGCCACAGTTATCTTTCTCTTTTTTGTCTCGCATTATTGATTTGATTTCATTAAGGTAAGCAGATTCGGTCAAGTGGACGGCGATTTGCTGGGAAATCTCAAGGGCCTTTACACAATCCAGATATAAATCCTGATAAGGTGGGCACAGACTCTAAATCTTTCATAAACGGAATGAAGTGGAAGTTTCATTGTTTTTCGATATGGCAAGATTCACTGATGAAGCTGAAGAATTGCTGTAGGATTTCAAACATATAGTTGGTTTCATTTTATTCAAATGAGAAGTGTTGTGAAGAGGTAATAATATCAGACCTAGATGATTTTGAAAAAGAAAGTCTTCAAGCCTTTGTACAAAAAGCAGTCTGCTTATTGCTGATCGTCTGTACTTTTCCTGTTTGCGGTGCAGGAGAAATTATCAACGGAAAAGCTGCCGCAAGAACAGTTCTGAATCTCCCCGGTGTGCACACCTGTTACACACCTATTCTGAAACTACCATGGCGAATGCAACTGAAATTGTGTTTGTTCTAGAAGGACTGAGTGAGACTATGTCAAACAAACGCACATACTTTGTTGTGACTCTTATCGTTTACCTTTTTACTATTTTAGTGAATCTGATTTTGATTGTGACAATTATTTTGGAGAAAACGCTCCATGAGCCAATGTTCATATTTCTGTGTAACTTGTGTGTAAACGGCATATTTGGTGCCTCTACATTTTATCCCAAAATATTGGTGGACCTTGCATCTGACGTTAGTGTTATTTCGTATAAAGCTTGTTTATCTCAAATTTTTTTAATATACAGCTACGTCTTCTGCGAATATACTACATTAGCAGTGATGGCTTATGACAGGTATGTCGCGATATGTAAACCGCTCAATTACCACTCCATTATCACGGCTGGGAAGGTGGGTAAATTGCTGCTATTTGCCTGGCTGTTTTCCATCTCTGAAACGGTTATTTTGGTGGGCTTGACAGTCCGACTGCCCCTCTGTGGATTCAAGATCGAAAAGATTTACTGCATAAACTGGGCAGTGGTAAAGCTGTCATGTGTGGATACCACAGCCAACAACGTATACGGATACATTCTTATGTTTTTTCACATTGCACAAGCATTGCTGATCTTTGTTTCTTATGTCAATATCGTCAAAGTATCTGTGCGATCACAGGAAGGACGGAATAAGTTCATGCAGACCTGTTTGCCCCATTTAATCTCATTGACTAACTTCACGATCGCACTCGTTTTTGACATCATGTACGCTCGTTATGGACCCACCAGCCGTCTGCAGGCTCTCCGCAATTTCATGTCCCTGGAGTACCTCGTTGTTCCACCCCTCCTAAATCCTCTCATCTATGGCCTGAAACTGAACCAGATCCGCCGGAGAATCTTCAGAATTTGCAGCCAGGAAATACATGCTCTGAAGTGAATGTTTTAACCTCTGACTGGAAACGACTGATGTGAAAAAATGTGCTTGATCAAATTGTACATTTCGAGTTGATATAGCCTATTGGTGTTTGAATTGTTGCGAGTCAAGTCGTATCGCTTACTACCTTAGCTTCCAGCACACACTGCGTAATGAAGGTACAGTGGACGTTTTTTTATTTATTTTTATTTTAGGGAGCAAATTTCCAACATGTAGCCTGAAAGTGCAATACAGTTCTATTTGGGTACTTTACTAATAAGTACATTTTAAAAGCAAAAAAGATACAAATGAATTATGTGTTGCTGGTTTGGGGTACAGTTTTATGTACCTATAGGGTGCCACCCCTGTGACAAGCATTTGTACCTTTTGATGCACTTCTTCATACCATTTTTCTGAGAGTGTAAGATGGAGTATTTTTTCTTGTGATGTGATTTTGTTTGAAAGCCCTGGGGATGTAGCCTGCGTTAATTCCCTTCGAATGCGTACAGGCTTCTGCAAGTATGTTTCCCATTGACAGCTGCCTACACAATTTTACCATCGGTGTTAGCGCAACGAAACTGCAACATATAAAACCCGAAACCCTTGTCGGATGTCAAGTCTTTTTTTCCCCCGGCACCTTCCGAGTGCCTGGATGTTAAACGCGTTGGAATTAGAAACTTTTCAGATATCAAGCGAGAGCATTACAGTCACATTTGGTAGCTAGCCGATAGCTTATGTCCGAAAAATATGATAATGTCAAATGCATATATCGTATCAGATGTAGGCTACAGCAGCATCAACGTGATTATATCTAGAGCATGTAGTAGGCTATGTAGCCTAGCTATGCTCAGGAAACATAGGATATCCTGGAATATATCCTACTGTGACCTTGTCGCTGTAAAATAGATGACCATCAATGAGAACAAATAAATGAATGTTAAATTAAATATATGAAAATTAAATGCGTCAGAAAAACGTGACATGCTGTAAAGAACGCCGTATATAATAAATTAGACTATGTGTCGAACACATTTTCATTCGTGGATGATTTAGTTGATGAGCAAGGGGTACAGACGTTGAACAGAATGAAATGAGGTACATGGCTAATTTTGTGCATTACCTCCAGCACCACTTTCCAGCTCAAGCAACTGTCAGCCGCAGAGTTCACGAGCCTGTGGCCTCGCGCACAAGCAGTCATCTTGTTCTTAAATCACTACCACAGCCCATGCAGAAGCATTTGCGGACCATCATTCACAAGGAAAATGTGCCTGGATGTTGTGCCAGTGTCTCTGCCCAAATATACGAACGACATTGCAAATTATACATACTATTCGCACTTTCTTATTTTGTGAAAATTTCACAGCTTTTTAATAAAGGAAGCTTTCAAAAAGGAATTCATAATACAATTCATAAATGTTTTTATGTCATACACTACATTGACAAAAGTATGTGGACACTCGAACACCACACCCATATGTGCTTGTTGAACATTTCATACCAAAACCATGGGCATTTATAAAGAGTTGGACCCCCCTTTGCAGGTATAAGAGCCACCAATCTTTTGGTAAGGCTTTTTTTTACACTGGATTTGTAACATGGCTGTGGGGATTTGCTTCTATTCAGCCATAAGACTGAAGTTGAGCACTAATGTTAGGCGATAAGACCTGGTTGCAGTCAATGTTCCAATACATCCCACAGGTGCTTGATGGGGTTGAGGTCAGCACTGAAGATGGAACATTTTCACAAACCAGGAAAAAATATTCCAGTCACATTTGGTAGCTGTATAGCTTATGTCAGAATACAGCAATGTAAAATGCCTTATGTCATATTGGGTATAGGCTATATCAGCACCAAAGTGAATATAACCTAGCATGTAACCTTGCTATTTTCAGGGAATATATCCCTCAATATATACTATTGTGACCTTATCGCTGCCAAATGAGATATATCATCAATTTTTAAAAATCAACGTGAAATGCAATATATCAAAATGAAATGCATCAGAAAAACTTCTGATGGACATGATAATATGCAAATTATCCGAACTCATTTAACATTAAACACTGAACTAACTAAAAAATTTACAAAAAAAAACTTTAAGTTGTAAAGTTGTAAAAAACTTTACAATGAATAATTCTCCCCATTGGAAATTTAGCTACGTCAGCCAATAGCAACATCGGATACACACGCAAAATGGACATAACAGCTAAAGCCCTCTGCAATAGATTGGTGGCTTGTCCAGGGTGTATTCCTGCCTCTCACACAATGCTCACAGATTGTAGGGTTAGGATTAGGAGTAAACAGCGTGGATCGATAGATCCATCCTGCCTTTTGTCAATGCTGCAGGCTAGTGGTGGCTGTGCAATGGTGTGGGGAATGTTTTCTTGGCACACATTAGGCCCCTAAATAGCAACTGAGCATCATTTGAATGCCACATAATACCTAAGCAATGTTACTGATCATTTCCATGCCTTCATGGCAAAAGTCTACCCTTTAGCAAATGGACACTTCCAGCTGGATAATGCACCATGTCACAAATCAGGCATCATCTCAAGCTGCTTCCACAAACATTACAGAGACTTCAGTTTACTCCAAAGGCCTGCACAATCCCCAGATCTCAATTGAGCACCGTTGGGATAAAGTGGAATGGGAGGTTTTCAGCGTGTGGCTGAAAAATCTGCAGGAACTGCGTGATGCTATCGAACCAAAATCCCTAACAAAATTTTACAGCACCCTGTTGAATCCATTCCACACAAATTCCTGCTATTCTGTTGGCAAAATAATAATACTACTACTAATAATAATAATAATAATAATAATAAATCACTTTTCATGCATGCCAAATACACACATTCAATTCTTATAAGGGCACATTTTTAACTCTAGCCACAGTTATCTTTCTCTTTTTTTGTCTCTCATCATTGACTTGATTTAATTAGGGTAATGAGATTCGGTCAAGTGGATGGCGATTGGCTGGAAAATCTCAAGGGCCTTTACACAATCCAGATATAAATCCTGATAAGGTGGGCACAGACTCTAAATCATTCTGCGCTTTGTTTACTGTCATAAACCGAATGAATTGGAAATTTCATTATTTTTCGATATGGGAAGGTTCAATGTTGAAGTTGAAGAATTGCTGTAGGATTTCAAACATATAGCTAGTTTCATTTTATTCAAATGACAAGTGTTGTGAAGAGGCAATATCAGACTTAAAGGATTTTGAAAAAGGAATTCAACAAGCCCTTGTATAAACAAGAAGTCTGATCATTGCTGACGGGCTGTGCCTTTTCTGTTTGTGGTACAGGAGAAATTAACACCAGAAAAGCTGGCGCAAGAACATCACAAAGTCTCTCCGATGTTTTATACACACCTGTTATAAAATTATAATGGAGAATTCAACTGAAATTGTGTTTGTTCTACAAGGACTGAATGAGACGAAGTCGAACAAACACACATACTTTGTCGTCACTCTTCTTGTTTATCTTTTTACTATTTTAGTGAACCTGACTTTGATCGTGACCATTATTTTGGAGAAAACGCTCCATGAGCCCATGTTTATATTTCTGTGTAACTTGTGTGTAAATGGCATATTTGGTGCCTCTACATTTTATCCCAAAATATTGGTGGACCTTTCATCTGACGTGAGTGTTATTTCGTATGAAGCGTGTCTGGCTCAAATGTGTGTAATATACAGCTACGTCTTCTGTGAATTTACTACGTTAGCAGTGATGGCTTATGACAGGTATGTCGCGATATGCAAGCCGCTGAATTACCACTCAATCATCACACCTGGGAAGGTGGGGAAAATGCTGCTTTTTACCTGGCTGTTTTCCATCACTGAATCAATTATTGGAATGAGCCTGGTAGCCAGACTACCCCTCTGTGGATTCAACATAGAAAAGATTTACTGCATAAACTGGGCAGTGGTAAAGCTGTCATGCGTGGATACCACTATCAACCACATATACGGGTACATTCTCATGTTTTCTCATATTTCACAAGCAGTGCTAATCTTGGTTTCCTATATTAATATCGTAAAAGCGTCGGTGCGATCGCAGGAACAAAGGAGTAAATTCATGCAGACCGGTTTGCCCCATTTAATCTCATTGACTAACTTCACGATCGCACTCGTTTTTGACATCATGTACGCTCGTTATGGACCCACCAGCCGTCTGCAGGCTCTCCGCAATTTCATGTCCCTGGAGTACCTCGTTGTTCCACCCCTCCTAAATCCTCTCATCTATGGCCTGAAACTGAACCAGATCCGCCGGAGAATCTTCAGAATTTGCAGCCAGGAAATACATGCTCTGAAGTGAATGTTTTAACCTCTGACTGGAAACAATTGATGTGAAAAAATGTAATTGATCAAATTGTACATTTCGAGTTGATATAGCCTATTGGTGTTTGAATTGTTGCGAGTCAAGTCGTACCGCTTACTACCTTAGCTTCCAGCACACACTGCGTAATGAAGGTACAGTGGATGTTTTTTTTTTTTTTTTAATTTTAGGGAGCAAATTTCCAACATGTAGCCTGAAAGTGCAATACAGTTCTATTTGGGTACTTTACTAATAAGTACATTTTAAAAGCAAAAAAGATACAAACGAATTATGTGTTGCTGGTTTGGGGTACAGTTTTATGTACCTATATTCCAGTCACATTTGGTAGCTGTATAGTTTATGTCAGAATACAGCAATGTAAATGTCATGCCCCCGTGTTTCGGTTGTCTTATGGTTTCCCTTGTGTTCCGGTTATTTCTGTTCCGCGTGCCTTGTTCCTCACCACGTCTTTCCCCATGCACTCCCTAATCACTTCCAGCCCTCAGCAATTTGCACACTCGTTCAGGTCGCATTCCTCACACCCTCCCTGATTAATTCCATTCTGCACTAGACTATAAAGCCACACTTTTTGTTTCTGTCTTTGCCAGATCGTTGATTTATTGCCCAGCGTCACACTTTGCTATCACGTTAAAACCTAGCCTAGCACTATTTTCTATACCCCGTTTTCTCTGCACCTTCCTCGGTTTCCTCACCTCGCACTGTTTCCTTGGCCACAGATTGTTTGTTCATGTACCTTGTTCAGTGTTCCCCTGTCTGTCGTGCCTACGTGTTGTCTGCGTTGCGTCCTGTTCCGTGTTCCCCTGTTCTCCCCAATTACCTCCCCAGCTCCATCCTCCCGATCCAGCCCGTCCTTCGCTGGCCTCCCAGTCTCCAGCCCAGCTCCGCCACCGACACCGGAGGTATTCCGTTCAGCGCCCAGCCGGATTCCGGACCTCCCCACAAAACCCCACAGCCCTGCTCCAAGCCTGCCTGGGTTCCTGCCACAGCCTGCTCAGCGCCACGTCAAGCCGGATCCCGGACCTCTGCACCTACCTTCACGGTTCCTGTCCCAAGTCTGCCCTGGTTCCTCCCGCCTCTGTCTGTACCCAAATAAACCCCTTTTGTATTCTATCTACTGCTGCCTCTGAGTCCTGCGTTTGGGTCCAGTCCGAGACCGGTTCTTAACAGTAAAATGCCTTATGTCATATTGGGTATAGGCTATATCAGCACCAAAGTGAATATAACCTAGCATGTAACCGTGCTATTTTCAGGGAATATATCCCTCAGTATATACTATTGTGACCTTATCGCTGCCAAATGAGATATATCATCAATTTTTTTTAAATCAACGTGAAATGCAATATATCAAAATGAAATGCATCAGAAAAACTTCTGATGGACATGATAATATGCAAATCATCTGAACTCATTTAACATTAAACACTGAACTAAAAAATTTACCAAAAAAAACTAAGTTGTAAAAAACTTTACAATGAATAATTCTCCCCATTAGAAATTTAGCTACGTCAGCCAATAGCAACATCGGAAAATGGACATAACAGCTAAAGCCCTCTGCAATAGATTGGTGGCCTGTCCAGGGTGTATTCCTGCCTCTCACATAATGCTCACAGATTGTAGGGTTAGGATTAGGAGTAAACAGCGTGGATCGATGGATCCATCCTGCCGTTTGTCAATGCTGCAGGCTAGTGGTGGCTGTGCAATGGTGTGGGGAATGTTTTCTTGGCACACATTAGGCCCCTAAATAGCAACTGAGCATCATTTGAATGCCACATAATACCTAAGCAATGTTACTGATCATTTCCATGCCTTCATGGCAAAAGTCTACCCTTTTTCAAATGGACACTTCCAGCTGGATAATGCACCATGTCACAAATCAGGCATCATCTCAAGCTGCTTCCATAAACATGAGAGTGACTTCAGTTTACTCCAAAGGCCTGCACAATCCCCAGATCTCAATTGAGCACCGTTGGGATAAAGTGGAATGGGAGGTTTTCAGCGTGTGGCTGAAAAAACTGAAAGAACTGCGTGATGCTATCAAACCAAAATCGCTAACAAAAGTTTTCAGCACCTTGTTGAATCCATTTCAAAAGAATTCCTGCCGTGCTCTTGGAAAAAGGAGAGGGTTAGGGGGTCTTACCTGGTATTACATAGACGTACCTAATAAAGTGGCCACTGAGTGTATAAGTGTAATACAAATCAGTTTCCATGCATGCTAAATACACACATTCAGTTCTTTAAGGGCACATTTTTAACTCCAGCTGCAGTTATCTTTCTCTTTTTTTGTCTCTCATCATTGACTTGATTTAATTAGGGTAATGAGATTCGGTCAAGTGGATGGCGATTGGCTGAAAAATCTCAAGGGCCTTTACACAATCCAGATATAAATCCTGATAAGGTGGGCACAGACTCTAAATCATTCTGCGCTTTGTTTACTGTCATAAACCGAATGAACTGGAAATTTCATTATTTTTCGATATGGGAAGGTTCAATGTTGAAGTTGAAGAATTGCTGTAGGATTTCAAACATATAGCTAGTTTCATTTTATTCAAATGACAAGTGTTGTGAAGAGGCAATATCAGACTTAAAGGATTTTGAAAAAGGAATTCAACAAGCCTTTGTACAAAAAGAAGTCTGCTTATTGCTGATCGTCTGTACTTTTCCTGTTTGCGGTGCAGGAGAAATTATCAACGGAAGAGCTGCCGCAAGAACAGCTCTGAACCTCCCCAGTGTGCACACCTGTTACACACCTATTCTGAAACTATGGAGAATGCAACTGAAATCGTGTTTGTTCTACAAGGACTGAATGAGACGATGTCAAACAAACGCACATACTTTGTTGTCACTCTTCTCGTTTACCTTTTTACTATTTTAGTGAATCTGACTTTGATTGTGACAATTATCCTGGAGAAAACGCTCCATGAGCCAATGTTTATATTTCTGTGTAACTTGTGTGTAAATGGCATATTTGGTGCCTCTACATTTTATCCCAAAATATTGGTGGACCTTTCATCTGACTTGAGTGTTATCTCATATAAAGCTTGCCTGTCTCAAGTTTTTGTAATATACAGCTACATCTACTGCGAATATACTACACTAACAATGATGGCTTATGACAGGTATGTAGCGATATGCAAGCCGCTCAATTACCACTCCATCATCACGCCTCGGACGGTGATGAAATTGCTGATTTTTACCTGGCTTTCATCCATCTGTGAATCAGTTGGTGTGACGGCCCTGGTAGCCAGACTGCCCCTCTGTGGATTCAACATCGAAAAGATTTACTGCACAGCCTGGGCTGTGGTGAAGCTGTCATGCGTGGACACCACTATCAACAACATATACGGGTACATTCTCATGATTTTTCACTTCTTACAAGCTGTGCTGATCTTTGTTTCTTATATTTATATCGTCAGAGCATGTGTGCGATCGCAGGAAGAACGAAGTAAGTTCATGCAGACCTGTTTGCCCCATTTAATCGCACTGACCAACTTGACGATCGCTCTTGTTTTTGACATAATGTACGCTCGTTATGGTCCCACCGACCGTCTGCAGGCTCTCCGCAACTTCATGTCCCTGGAGTACCTCATTGTTCCACCGCTCCTAAATCCCCTCATCTATTGTCTGAAACTGAGCCAGATACGCCGAAGAATCTTTAGAACTTACAGCCGGAAACCGATGTTCTAAAATGAATGCCGTTTTATACCTTCATCTACAACGCTGGAAAATAGGCTATGTTTTTAACCTGTTCTAGATATACTTTTTATGTTTGATATGTTGGTGTTTGAATTCTTATCATTCAATCCATCACATTTACTACCTTGGTCTGTGGTAAAATTGATTATTTCTTCTTGTAACGTCTTTTTGTTGCAAACCTTGGTATAGGGAACTTTAGTTCTCTCACACAAATAGGCTACTGGAATGTATACCTGGCAGACAGTTGCCTGCACAGTTTTAACCGTGGAGTTCACACAGTGAACATTATTCTGACCTAACCTATGCTAAGTCAAACTAGGGGGCAACAGTGTTATACATGCAGCGATCTAAATCATCAAAAGCATACAGGCAAGATAAATGATGGTTAAATACACCATTCATGGCCATATAAAACTTAACATTATTAATATTAAAATTATATCACAATGTTCAATACACATGTTTAGTAAAATTCACAAAGGAGAAGCCATAGGCTGTGGATTTCATGAGGACAGGTCTATTAATTTTCTTAGTGACAACGGTCAAATTGACCGCTATGGCATTTCTACTGTAAACTATTTTTCACTAGGCTACTTTAGCTAGCCTACAAATCACACATTTTAAAATTAATGTTAGGCAGCCCTGTAGATTATCTACTGACTTACAAACAATGAGGAGGTCTGTTGTGTTTACGATACCCCTTCAAGAACACTTGCATTTATTTGTCATTCATTGTAAAGAAAAATGACAAAAATCCATGCCTATGTGTTTCTTCAATGTACGTGTGTTTGCATGTATGAACGGGTATGCATGTCTCTCTAATACTAATACTATTGTATATAGAACTATGGGAATGAGTGGTGGTCACCTTCTGGTGGTTCGTCTAGGGCACCATGACATGGAGCTGCATTAGAAATGATACTGTAATTTATTTGGTGAACCTGTTCAGGAATACATTCTACTAATCAAACAACTTTATGATAACAACTCATAATGATGCTCTGCATGTACTGTACTGAACTTACGTCGCATTATAGCAATGTTTTCTGTCTTCCTAAGCAGGACAGATTCTCGAGAGCAATGTAGAGCTTGTCCAGGGTTCAGGTCCTTATTCTGTGGTTTGCTAGAGCATCACCACTTGTTGATCTGTCTTGTCTATTTGATATTGTGTTTTTAGACGTGTGTGTGTTTTTCAGGTCTCCCCATAATTAATTAAAAAAAGTGCTTTGCCTTTGACATTGCATGACCTCAAAAGTGTTGGAAAGATTTTTAAAACGTCAAATGAGCATGCTGTAATGATATATTATTAGTTTTCATCCCGGATTTAAGTCTCGCCTGCACTACCGCAAATTACGCAAAATCTCAATGGACTACAAACTACAGACAAACCAGTCCTGGCATTGCTTTACAAGAGGAAAACAGAGATTAGGACAATCGATCCTGTGGTAGGTTGGTACCAACATATAGAATAACACTGATGGTGATTGATATTCCTAATGGTTCAAGTCACAATTGTCTTTGTTTGTTTTTTTGTTTTTGTTTTTTTTTATCATCACAGCTTTATTTAAACCTGTTGAAAAACTGACGTAGTGTATCTATTACATTTAAATATCCAGAAAGATTGCACATAACCCCTAGCAACCACCCTACAGGGCCCTGATAGTGTCCCTGAATGAATCCACTGAATAAAGAAAATGGGAGACAGGTTAATTAAGAGTACAGCAGGATGTCTCCAAGGAGTTTGTAACTGCTGGGAGTCTCTTTTAAATAGAGTATAAAAGGTACAGGGCTTCCTAAGACATGTCAGTGATGCTGTTTTATACTTCTGAAGCAGAGGTAAAAATATTCAGACATTTCTGACAAAGGGGAAACCATCTGATGAGTAAACATTTACTTTATTTCATAATTTCAAATTATTTCATATTTTTAACTCTCAAATTATATGAAGACAAAACTTGTTGTACTAATCACGATGCTCTGTGAAAATTTCAATGAAATTTTATTTTTCAAACAGGATGGGAAGACTCTCATCAAGGGCAATGGAGAACTCATCTACAGTTAAATTCTTTAGTTTGTCAGGGTTACAGGAAACCAGGACCAATAAGTTCCTCTACTTTGCCTTAACTCTTCTCATTTACCTGCTGATCATTTTATGTAATTTGATTCTTATTTTAACAATTATTGTGGAGAAAGGCCTCCACGAGCCCATGTACATATTTGTGTGCAATCTGTGTGCCAATGGACTGTTTGGTACTGTTGGTTTCTACCCTAAAATCCTACTGGACCTACTCTCTGACATTCATACGATTTCCTACGGAGGATGTATGACGCAGGTCTATTTTATCTACAGTTCAGTCCTATGCGAGATTACCATTTTGACAGCCATGGCTTATGATCGATATGTGGCCATATGTAAGCCTTTAAATTATCACGCGGTTATGACGTCACTGATGATCTGTAAATTGCTGCTGTTTGCTTGGGGTTTTCCTCTTTTCTCTGCGGCGGTTCTGATATCCTTCACTGCTACGATGCCTCTGTGTGGATCTCACATCCAGAAGCTCTACTGCGACAACTGGTCGGTTGTTAAGTTGTCATGCGTGCCGACGACGCTGAATAATGTTTGCGCATACATCATCATACTTTCTCAGATGGCGCAGGTAGTCTTTATTATGTACTCTTATGTTCTAATTGTAAGCGTGTGTGTGAAGTCCAAGGAGGGGCGAACTAAATTCATGCAGACATGCCTGCCGCATTTGTTGGCGCTAATCAATTTCTGTATCGCGACTCTGTTCGATGTTTTTCACAGCAGGTATGGCGCCAGCCAGCTTCCTCTGAGTCTGCGTAATATAATGGCTATTGAATTCCTGGTCATTCCGCCTCTGATCAACCCGATTATATATGGACTGAGTCTGCGGGAAATAAAGAGAAGAATATTAAAAGTTTTTGACGGGCGCTGCAAAGACTCACAGGGTCCGACGAAACAGACCCGGCAGCAGAAGAACGGCAACAGAGGATGAGCGTGCGTGACGTATGAGTGTTCGCATCAAGTATTTACAGCAAAAAGAAAGAAAACTATGAGACTGTTTTACAAACTCATCGAATTATAATAACAAGTCAATGATTTATTTCTTAGACATCAGAAATATTGACCCCTCTCTTACTTTTAATTGTATTCTTCTTCTTTTTTTTCTCATATTGTTTTGTTCCTCTCTTGGCATGAGACAGCTGTTGTGTACTTCATTTTCACATTATTTCATTTAGACAGCAGTAAAAAACTTTGTTGAAGTCGGGTGTGGGTGGGGGGTGGGGGGGTTACTTTATTGACTGCAGACACTTTATTAATCCCAGGATTTCATTCAAGAAAATGAAACTACAGGCAGTCATGCACTGGGGTTGAGCAGGACAAACATATTTATGTAGCCAATTTTATATATTAAAAAAAAACTAAGGAACTGTCCAATGATTCATCTTTACACTGATTATTAATCACTGATTTTTGAATGGTTATGTACCCCAAAAAACCTCGGAGTGGTGATGGACAACAGACTGTCCCTCTCCCAGAACATCACGGCGGTGAGTTGAACGTGCAGGTTCTTCCTGTACAACATCCGGAGAATCCGCCCCTTCCTCACCACCTACGCAACCCAGCTCCTGGTTCAAGCGATGGCCCTGTCCCGCCTGGACTACTGCAACTCGCTGCTGGCTGGTCTGCCAGCATCCGCCATCAGACCCCTGAAGCTCATCCAGAATGCTGCAGCGCGTCTGGTCTACAACCTCCCCAGACATTCCCATGTCACCCCCCTGCTCACTGACCTCCACTGGCTGCCTGTTATGGCTCGCATCAAATTTAAGACCTTGGTGCTTGCATACCAGGCAGCTAAGGGGTCAGCACCAGAATACATCCAGAGGATCATTAGACCCTACACACCAGCCAGACCTCTCCGTTCTGCCACCTCTGGACGCTTGGCACCTCCCCCTCTTCGTGTCTGTACTTCCCGCTCGCGTCTGCTGTCTGTCCTGGCCCCTCGCTGGTGGAATGATCTCCCCGTGGTGGTCAGAACAGCAGAGAATCTGACTACCTTCAAATGCAGACTAAAGACTCATCTCTTCAGGCTGCACCTCTCCCCACCCCTCCCTAGCCTATAGTTTAGCTCAATGTACCTAGTTAGGCTAATACAATCACGTTAGTTTTTATTTGGCAGGATTGTTTTTGTCTGATTCTGATTAGGCAAATGTGATTTCAGTGCTAGTTTGTACTTGGCAGGATTGTTTGTTTGTTTGCTGAACAGGTTACCCTACAGGGCTGGAGTCCTGATCTATGTGGTCACTTCTGGCACTATGATCTTTACTTCACTCTAGTGTGTTTCTTTTGCACCTCTGCACCTTGAACTAATGCACTTGTTGTACGTCGCTCTGGATAAGAGCGTCTGCTAAATGCCTGTAATGTAATGTAATGAATTTTTTTTTGCATGTGCTAACCTTTTCTTTGCAATGAGCATACACTTGGCAATATGTGCAATTAAAATTTTAATTTGAATACTGGGGGCTGAATTTCTGCATTTTGCAAAAATACAAGATAAGCGAAAGACGTGTTTTCAGTAATTCTTCAAAAGATGAACACGAGAAAGTAATTTTGAAATGACAGTTATTAGAAGTAATTATCTGTGTTGTGTCTGTTGCAGAGGAGAATTATATATTCTTAAAGCTTAAAATAAGAAATGTGTCCCTTCTTTATTGGACTAATTATAAAGCAGAAAATAATATAACTTACAGAGGACAATGACATCATCACATAAAAAAAACATGAAAATAAATAATAAATAAAGCTAAAATAATGAATGATATTTGTAAGATTTAAAAAAAAATTTCAGATGATATTCAGGTGGGATGAGTGTTATCCTCATTCTGCAGTCAGCAAGTCCTCTGCTTCCCTCCCCTCCTTTCATTCATTCCTCCCTTCTTTCTTTATCCCCTTCATTCTTTCCTTCCTTCCTCCCCCTCTTCCATCCTTCCCCCATTCCTCCCTCTCTTCATTCCTCCATCCACTTTCCCTCCCTCTCTTCATTCCTCTCTCCCTCCCTCCTTCTTCAGTTCCTTCCTCCTTTCCTCTGTGTCTCTGTTCATTCTTCCTTTTGCTCTCCCTCCACCCTCTTTTTCTTCGTACCTCCGTAGATTACTTAATTCTTCCCTGTATTCCTTCCTCCATTCCAAACATTATTTAGCTAGCAAGTTATTTTCAAGTTATTTTTAAGTCATCAACTATTTAGACGACAAAAGATGTCCACTACAACTCAAAAGCTAAATTTGCTTGTTAGCTTAGCTAGAGAAAAGTACGGATAGGCCTATCCCACAAAATACTTATTTTTTACCTTATTTTTTTATCACTGTAAATAACAAAGGGGTTCAGGGGAAATGTATAAGGGACTAAGCCTTTCATATTTAAAATGTAGCAAAGTAAAAGTGAAAGTCAACAGAAATATAAATACTCAAGTACAGATACCTCACGGAAATACTTAAGTACAGTAAGTATTTTCACTTAGTAACTTTAAACAATGACATAATATAATTGACAGTTATTAAGTGGGGGCGGGGGGGGGGGGGGGGGGGGGGCATTATTTGAATTCCACAGCATCAGTGTTACCAGATTGGGCAGAATCTCACCCAAATTTTTATGTTACTTTGTGGATAATAATGGCTTTTGTTCATCCTTCGCCTATTTCTCCATTAGTATTTACTTTAATGCTCTTTTTTCACATTTATTTATTTTTTCTTTAGTTTATATAAAGACGGGTGACAAATTAAAGGAAAAAACCTGAATGAATGAGTGGAGAAACATAACAAATGCAGATGCTTCCATACAGGTGCACTACATGATACAATTAATCAAGCAAGTAACATCTTATAATGCTCTGTGGCATGTATATGCCGAGCAGGCCCAGTTGACCTCAATTTTGGATCAAGATGGCAAGAGGAAACGATCGAAGTGACTTTGAAAGATGGTTCATTATTGGGGCACGGATTGCGGGAGCTTCAGTCACAGAGACTGCTCAGCTAGTGTGTGGAAATTGTGTACCTAATTTGTACTGAACACCTATATTCTGAAGTCTAAATAACAGACCTTATTTTAAAAAAAAACAATGCTCCACTTATTTATTCCTATATCAAAGATGAATATATATTTTGGATTACATTTTTGGGTAGTTCCAATGAAAAGGACTAATGTTGGAGAAACACAGGAACCAACTAGTGATTTTATTTTTTTTTTAGCACTGCAACATAAAATGAGATCCATCCATTCTCTAACCGCTTGGTCCAGGTCAGGGTGGAGGTGGCAAATTTTATTTTTTAGCGCTGCAACATAAAATGAGATCTACGTGTCGATTTTATTACTGTCTTTTGTGGATACAAATAGCAGCCTCAACACAGGTAAAAAAAGAGACTCATTCCAGCTTGCATTTCTTTGGGCTATCCAACTCTGAATTGACCAAAAGCACAGTGTTTTCATACACAAAGCAACATGACCCATGACCCACAATGTTCTGCATAAATAATATAATATATATCATATACATAATATCAGCCAAACTAGGCCACTAGACAAAGACAGGCTTATATTACTTCTGGGAATATCTTACTGTGCTGCATCAGAGAATCCTATAGTTCCTTACTGTCTACTGTTCTCTGATAATTGTTGTCATCTAGTCATTTTTATGAAAACTTTTCTGCAGCAGGTGGGATATTGCATTTGTTCCTCTGCTAGGTGATTGCCATTATTTCTCTTTCTGTGTTTTCACAGCATGGTGTGCATTGTGCATGGATGCATCACCAATGCAGTCAGTATGTTTTTAAAATAAAAATAACACCCTTGCACAAAACATAAGATCTAATATTTGGATCAGATTGGTGCAATGAAATTTGCTCTGTGCATTAATTGATGTTTTATCTACACTGGTTGATTGGTGTTTGTGTGGTACATGTTGCTTCTGCAAAAAAAAGAATGTGGGACAAGAGTGAATTTGGTCCTAATTTTTTCCTGTTGCTAATGGGGTTGTCTTGCAATGATGTCAAAGTCCATGAGGTCTCATTTCATTTTCAGGAAGAAGTTGCTCTAATTCATTTTTTGTTTTGAGTTTTAAAAATAAATCAACCACAAGAGACTTGTGCATGTTTTTTTTCATAACAAATACAAAACAGTTATTTACATCTAGCTCTGAGATTGATTTTTTGAAGAATTACTGGAAGCAATTCTTCCATTTTCTGTTTATCTACCAATATTTTGAATATGTTACCAATATTTCCTCCTTGAAAACTTTTGCCCATGCGATTGGAAGGTGTACACAAAAGCAATTATCTGACCTCTGAAGACCTGACACACGACGGGATGGTTTTAAACTATGAAGCAGTTTCACTGTGAGAATACTGAGACTAAACTTGTGTAGGCTACTGTGTAGCGAGCTCATACAATAGGCCTACCTGTATACATGTGAGATAGTTAAAGTATAGCTATACAGGGTTTGCAAACACAATTGCTTCACAAGAAAAATGAATCCATCTTCATGAAGATTTAGGTAGTGAGGTTAAGTGAGACAACTCAACTGATGACAATTCAAACGCCTATATATCAGCTCCAAATGTTCAATTCAATCGATCACAAATTTGAAAAAAATTTCCAGGACGGACCGCAAAGTAGACACAATATTCACTTTAGAGCACGTATTTTCTGGCAGCGAAGTCTAAAGATTCTCCGGCGGATCTGGTTCAGTCTCAGGCCATAGATGAGGGGATTTAGGAGCGGTGGAATAATGAGGTACTCCAGGGACATGAAGTTGCGAAAAGCCAGAAGACGGTCGGTGGGACCATAGCGAGCGTACAGGAGGTCAAAAAGGAATGCGAACGAGAAGCTGGTCAGTGCGATTAAATGGGGCAAACAGGTCTGCATGAACTTACTCCGATCTTCCGGTGATCGCACAGAGGCTTTTATGATATTAACATAGGAAATCAAAACGAGAACCACCTGTGAAAAGTGAAAAATCATGAGAATTGTCCCGTATACATTGTTGATTGTGGTGTCCACACATGACAGCTTCACCACTGCCCAAACTCCACAATAAATCCTTTGAATTTTGAAACCACAGAGAGGTAATCTGGCTATCAGGACCACGGCAAAAGCAGATTCACAGATGGAAAAAAGCCAGGTGAAAAGCAGCAGTTTCACAACCTTCTGAGGCGTGATGATGGAGTGGTAATTGAGTGGCTTGCATATCGCGATATACCTGTCATACGCCATCACTGCTAGCGTATTGAACTCGCAGAATACACTGCTGTATATTACAAATATTTGAGCTAGACAAGCTTTATACGGAGTGACACTCAATTCAGATGAAAGGTCCACCAATATTTTAGGATAAAATGTACAGGCACCAAATATCCCATTTACACACAAGTTACACAGAAATATAAGCATGGGCTCATGGAGCGTTTTCTCCAAAATAATTGTTGCAATCAAAGTCAGGTTCACTAAAATTGTAAAAAGGTAAGCAAGTAGAGTGATGACATAGTATGTTTGTTTGGTAGACATCGTCTCATTCAGTCCTTGTAGAACAAACAGTATTTCAGTTGAATTCTTCATGGTAGTTTCGTGAACTCGATGTTTTGGTGATAATTTCTCCTGCACCACAAACAGAAAAAAAGAGGACTGTGAATAATAATCAGACTGCTTTTTTGTAAGGCTTGCAGATTTCCTACTTAAAAATTATTTAGCCCTAATATTATTTTGTTCACAAATATTTGTCATTTGAATTAAATGCAAAGAACTACATGGTTGAAATCCTACAACAGTTCTTCAAAATAACATAAAAACCTTCAAATATCTGGAAAATAATGAAATCTATTGCTTATGTTCAAGCAAAGGCTAAAGTCTTCATTTGGTTTGTTTCTACCTGTACAAAGAAAGCAACACACAGAAATATTTAATATTTAAGCTCACCGCGTCAGGCTTTATATCTGGATTGCGTCAAGTGCCATTGAGAACTACCAGCCAATCACCAGCCCGTACACAGTGGCGTGCACAGACTCTCTAAGGGACAGGGGAAAAAAATGTGGGGCCGCGTGCAATAGGATGAATAACTATGTTTTGATCTCAAAAAACATTTGCCTATGTTTGAAACTTGATTTGGCTGTTTCTTTTCCTCAATGTTTTAAAATCGTGTTATGGCTGTATAACGTAAAGTATAATTCATTGTTTGTTAAACACAGCTTCGAAAAGCAAATGACCTGTTGTTAAACTGCATTCTTATTGATGTCAGAGTAAAACCATGACTTTAATGCTTTAATATCTTTAATGAGAGTGGCAGTGATTATAATGGCAAAAATCAGGGATTTGTGGAATTTTATATAGCTTTGGGTTAGACTCTGGTTTTAGCCACGCCCACTTTCAGTTTTTATTCGAATGCAAATACAAATAATTTTTATGGTGAACAAATACAGATACAAATACAAATAGAGGCATCTCTCTCCACCCCTAGTATTGTGTTTTCTGTTATTTCTCTTTCTGTGCTTTCACAGTAGGGTATGAATTGTGCATGGATGCATCACCAATGCAGTCCGCATGTTTTAAAATTAAAAATAACACCCTTGCACAAAACCCAAGATCTAATATTTGGATTAACTCAGATCACATCGGTGTATTTAATCGACTAAAATCTGTGTGCGCGAGTGTGCATGTGCGCATGTGTTTGTGTGTGTGTGTGTGTGTGTTTGTTCGTGTGTGTGTGTGTTATAATAGGACAAACCCAATCAAATAGTGTTCCTTGCAAAATTAGTCCCATTCTGTGATTTAATATGTTGTAGGTCGTTATGCTTCCTATTAGTCTTTAACTGCGTGGTTTAATCTGTTACTTTTTAAAGTGTGTCAGTGATTTGTTATGTGCATTATTTGATTTTTTATCTGCACAGGTTGATTCGTGTTTGTGTGGAACATGTTGCATTCGCAAAAAAGAAATGTGGGACAAGGCTGAATTTGATCATAATTTTTTCTTGTTGCTAATGGAGTTTTTTTCATTTTTTGCAATGATGTCTATGTCCATATGAGGTCTTAAATTTTAAGGTTTAAAAATTAATTATTTTCTTCTAGAAACTTGTGTATGTCTTTTCACAACAGATAGAACAGTTGTTTACATGTAGTTCATAATTTTCAGATTTCTTTCTCTGGTGTTGATCTTTTGAAGAATTACTGGAAAGAATTCTTCCACTTTCCGTTTATCTATTTTCTAATATGTTATCAAATATTTCCTAATTGAAATCAGTTGCATATCCATGCTCTTGGAAGGCGTGCACAAAAGCAATATATCTGTGCTTTGAAGACCAGACACACCACAGGGGTTGGTTTTTAACTATGAAGCAGTTTCACTGTGAGAACACTGAGACTGAACTTGTGTACGCTACTGTGTGCCAAGCACCTACAGTAGACCTACCTGCATGTGTGCAAGAGAATTAAAGTAGGCAATACAGGGTTTGCAAACAAAATCACTTTACAAGAAAAATGAATCCATCTTAATGAAGATTTAGGTAGTAAATTAGACGACTCGACTGATGACAATTCAAACGGCTATTTATCAGCTCCAAATGTAAAATTCAATCAATCACAGATTTAAAAAAAAAAACCATTTCCTGCTTGGACAGCAAATTAGACACAATATTCACTTTAGAGCATGTGTTTTCTGGCTGCAAATTCTAAAAATTCTCCGGCGGACCTGGTTCAGCCTCAGGCCATAAATGAGGGGATTCAGGATCGGCGGAACAAGGAGGTACTCCAGGGACATGAAACTGCGGAGAGCGTGCAGATGAGTGGTGGGACCATAGCGAGCGTACAAAATGTCAAAAAAGAATGCGATCAAGAAGCTGGTCAGTGTGATTAAATGGGGCAAACAGGTCTGCATGAACTTACTCCGATCTTCCGGTGATCGCACAGAGACTTTTATGATATTGATGTAGGAAATAAAAATCAGCACTGCTTGTGAAATGTGAAAAAACATGAGAAATGTCCCATACACGTTGTTGATAGTGGTATCCACGCATGACAGCTTCACCACGGCCCAAACTGTGCAGTAAATTTTTTCGATGTTGAATCGACAGAGGGGTAGTCTGGCTGTCAGGGCCACCAATGATAGTGATTCACAAATGCATACAAACCAGGTATAAAGTAGTAATTTCACAACCTTCTGAGGCGTGATGATGGAGTGGTAATTGAGCGGCTTGCATATCGCGATATACCTGTCATAAGCCATCACTGCTAGCGTAGCGAACTCACAGAATACGTAGCTGTATATTACAAATATTTGGGCCAGACAAGCTTCATATGAAATAACACTTAAGTCAGATGAAAGGTCCACCAATATTTTAGGATAAAATGCAGAGGCACCAAATATCCCATTTACACACAAGTTACAGAGAAATATAAGCATGGGCTCGTGGAGCGTTTTCTCCAAAATAATTGTCGCAATCAAAGTCAGGTTCACTGAAATTGTAAAAAGGTAAGCAAGAAATGTGACGACAAAATATTTGTGTTTGCTTGACATCGTCTCATTCAGTCCTTGTAGAACAAACAGTATTTTAGTTGAATTGTCCATGGTAGTTTTATAGCAGGTGTGAGGTTCCGAGACGTTCTTGCATCAGCTGTTCCAGTGTTCATTTTTCCTCCATCACAAACAGAAAATGGTTAAAATCCTACAACAGTTTTTTAAAATAACAAATATCTTGGAAAAGTAACGAAATCATGTGCTGACATTCAAACCAAAGGGCTAAAGTCTTCATTTGGCTTGTGTCTATTTGTACAATGAAGGCAACACACAGAAATATTTAATGTCTTTGTTCACAGAGTCAGGCTTTATATTTAGATTCCATCAAGCGCCATTGAGAATTACCAGCCAATCACCGGTCTTTATACAGCGACATGTGCAATGGCGTGCACCGACTCTCTAAGGGACAGGGGCAAAACATGAAGGGGGGGGGGGGGGTGGTAGGCGTGCATTGGGTCTCACACACACACACACACACACACACACACCTTAAGCAAGACTGTCTCTCACTGGCATGCACAGTGATTAACCATCACTTTATCAAGTACTGAAGGTTTAAGCATGAAACTATCACATCAGGGGGACATCATTCCACCATTATTTCACTTATCACAGTGATTTTAATAAAGGCCTTTGGTTGATATTGATAGGTTTGAACAATTAAGTTGCTTTCTGTGTCTTAACTTCATTCTGTATACACATCCCTACACTCACACTCTGTAACTGCTTCCCATTGCTAGAGACAAATGGGCACAAATAGAGTTCAATCACTGTTTGTAAGGATGTACAATTGCCACAGATCAACGGGGTGTCACCCGCAGCAGACCATTTGGGTGTCCCCGGGAAGTCTGGTTCAATGTATATTCCTTCCTAGGAACGTTCACACTTGGTAATCTCCACACCCCTGAACAGAATACTTACACCCTCACTTGTGGCTGTCTCGTTCAGATTTGTACGGAACGTTTGTCGTGGCACCGTAGCGAGTCTCCCTTTGCGCATCGAAATGAAACCTTTTCAATTGGAAAGTGGCCCTCAGTGTGTTACTGCACCTTTCCCGACTTGGGTCCACATGGGAGATATGAATAGCTAACAATCCTAAGCATCGTGCTGTTATATTATAATATAAAACTCATATTTTAATATGCTTGATTCATATTAGGCTATACATTGTCTTCTCAATATAAAGCCGTAAAGGAGGTTTGCAGGATAACAGGCTGGACCATAAAATGGCAGCTGTCCCAGTGGGGTGTCAGTCAGGACACAGGAGTCAGGAATCTTGCTTTACTATTTATTGCACGTTCAAACACATAGGTACAGTCTATAGGTGCATACAGGTACTTATGTATGTGTCTGTGTGGTTTGTGTGTGAAGAACTCACACCTTTAGGTACAAGAACTAAACTGGAACATGCAAATTCAAATTCCAGCAGCCATACCTCCATGCACTCTGCTCCTACCAAATGGCTGAAGCTAAGCAGGTGTGGGCTTGGTTAGTACTTGTGTAGCCCTCCCACTACAATGCTTATTTACATAATATACATAGGTAATGCTGAACCCTATGAAACTTCCACTAATACAGGAAAATGCATGGGAGGAGCTGTGATGGGATGCACCAGTTTACTCTATCTCATAAAAAAACACGTTTTCAACGTACAAAAATGCCAAGTTACTAAAAAGTATTGATATCAAAATGACGCCAAGTTACGATACTACAAACAATATAGGCTATCTTGCCTCACCGAAATGACATAAGATGTATCTCAAAGCAATGCTACCCAATATTTCCTCAGTTCTTTCAAGTCACTTGGCCCTGTGTATAAGCATGCACTACATGGACAGGCCAAACATATGTGTGGATGGCTCTCTCACAGTCAAGATTGATTGAATAGGTGTGTGTATGTCCAATTTGTATTGGTATGTAGGCCTATGTATTTCGCTGCCCAGGCTTTCTGTTGCGTGAATGATAGTATGTTTCTTGGTACAAGTGTGTTCGTGAATGTGAATGTAAGATGCTGCCAGGGAAATGTCCCCATGCGGATAAAGAAGTTCTCTATGTATGTATGTACAATATGTGTTTTACATGCAGTATTTATTGTACGTAGCAAATATACAATAACTTGCACATGTACTCAAATTCAGTTCAGAAGCAAGTATAAACATGTTTTCTGGAGAAATGTGCTTCCTGTCGTTGCTCAGCAGCAGTTCTGTACATTAATGAATTTATACATTAATTTCAATGTACAATGTTCAATGTGTTCCATGAGGCAATTCGAAATATTTGTCTCTTTGATCTGACAGAAAGTTTGCATGACATTGTGAAATGGTAAGATTAGAAAACACAGGGCCAAGTGACTTGAAAGAACTGAGGAAATATTGGGTAGCATTGCTTTGAGATACATCTTATGTCATTTCGGTGAGGCAAGATAGCCTATATTGTTTGTAGTATCGTAACTTGGCGTCATTTTGATATCAATACTTTTTAGTAACTTGGCATTTTTGTACGTTGAAAACGTGTTTTTTTATGAGATATCAGTTCTTTTTGCAAAGCGTTTTATTATGAGAGTGAGAAATGCGACCCTGCAAGAAACGGTTGTGGATTATGGCTATCGTTGTGTGAATCTGTACAGTCTGATGAGCGTGTACCGTTCAGCAGTTTCGGTTTGCTATATATGTGAAACAGTGGCTGTGAGAAAGGATGCAGTGGCGTAAGCGTAAACGTATCAGGAACGCAGATGGAATATGGTATGTACTCACGGATTTGACGTCCATCCAACGAGCCTTGACTGACAAAATAATCAACACGCCCGTAGAATTATAACTCCCTAGGTCGCAACTTGTGTAGCCTTCTGTCCTGCTCCGTTTTCTGTTATTTCGTGGAGATGCACTTTTAGTGTTTGTAAGGTTTATCCTTCTGTCCTGCTCCATTGTCTGTTATTTCATGGAGATGCACTTTTAGTGTTTGTAAGGTTTATAAGGCATTTTGATAGGCTTATCTGCAGGTAGGAATCCTCTTCGCTGTTTTGCTAAACGACAACCGGAAAACATGATAGTGGAGAATAGGAGCAGACGCATATGTCCCAGCAGGCTTTGCATATGAGAGAAAAACAACAGTGTGAGAGAAATTAAAATGAAATTACGAAATTCCGTAGTTGAAACAATATGTTTTTAGCAGAATGGGCATGTAGGTGAAGGTTGACATGATCACGGAGTATAGTGCGAAGTAAATGGAGTGACCATGAGCGAGCTTATATTCCTTATCAAATGGTATATATAACAGTCGGTATTGAACGTTAGTTGTTGAAGTGGAGGGTTAAATAACATTGCACTCATTATTTGCCTGTACTGTAATGTAATCTATTGCACGAATGTGTTTTTCTCATGTTCAGTGCTAGTAGTTATACTTATGAGTGAATCATGATTTTAAATGTAATGTTTTAATGCGGAGCTGCAGAACGTACATACGTAGTAATTGTGTGTAGCCTATGTGGCTAGATAGAGAACAGGGCGAGGTAACATGAATGTAGAAACGTGGCGTTTGCTGATATTAAGGTTTTGTACGGTAGCCAAGTGAAGAAATATAGTTAGTAGAAATGGCACAGTGGTGAACTGGTGTAACTTTTAAATAAAATGAATACATTTGCGTCATGAAATGCATATGGGTGGCCGTGAGTGAGTGAGGTTTACCAGTCTGTGACTTCGTTAGCTAATGCCATAGCTATGCAATGCGTGAAATATCATTAGCGAACCTGTCGGTGGTTTTAAAGAAGAACACAAGCCAGTAAGCACAGAAGAGCTTCCGTTGAGTCCATATGGCTTAGCAATATTGTAGCCGGTCAATAACTGAACGTACGGACGGTACGTCATAATGCATATATCTTAGCAATATTGTAGCCGGTTAATAACTAAACGGTGAACGGCGGGTAGACATGGTGCAAAAGCAATAATTAAGAAGTAGTAGACAATTATTAGTGAGGGTCGAAGCAAGTAAAAGAAACGTGTTCCAAACTGGGCTTGAACATGCGACCCAGTGTTCCCAAGCCTGTAACCTTACCCACTAGGCCACGGTCGGATTAGCTGTTCAAACTGCGGAGTTGCAGAATGTACAGAAGTAGTAATTGTTTGTAGCGTATGTAGCTAAATAGAGAACAGAGCGAGGTAACATGAATGTAGAAATAGAAACGTGGCGTTTGCTGATATGAAAGTTTTGTACGGTAGCCAAGTGAAGAAATATAGTTAGTAGAAATGGCACAGTGGTGAACTGGTGTAACTTTTTAATAAAAGGAATACATTTGCCGTGATGAAATGCATATGGGTGGTCGTGAGTGAGTTTTGGTAAAGCAAATATAGGCGTAAGAAAACGTTAGTGTAAAAGAGGAAATTTTCTGCCTGAGGGCGAGTCGGGGTTCAAGCCTCGTACCGGAGGTTTACCAGTCTGTGACTTCGTTAGTGCAGCACCATGCCATAGCTATGCAATGCGTGACATATCATTAGCAAACCTGCCGGTGGTTTTAAAGAACACAGGCCAGTAAGCACAGAAGAGCTCCCGTTGAATCCATGTGGCTTAGCAATATTGTAGCCGGTTAATAACTGAACGGTGAACGGCGGGTAAATATGGTGCAAAAGCAATAATTGATAAGTAGGCTAGTAGACAATTATTAGTGAGGGTTGAAGCCGGTTAAAGAAACGTGTTCCAAGCTGGGTTTGAACCTACGACCCCATGTTCCCAAGACTGTAACCTTACCCACTAGGCCACAGGCGGACTAGCTGTTTGAACGGGAAATGTTTCAGAGTAAAAATGTATGGGTATTTTGCGTGTGTATGCGCGTTTTTGATTGGGTCGTGTAGGTGCAGATTTGGCTGGTGTCAGTGAAATGCCCAATGGGGAGACATGTTGTTAGTGGGATAGGCGGCAGGAAAAATAAGAATGAGAAGAAGAAAGAGAAGAAGAAGTAGAAGAAGAAGAAGGAGAAAACGCAAAATCCCCTTAGTTTGGGGCTTTATTGTGTGGACATGTGAAGTTGTTTATGAATTCTGTCTGTTGAAATGGGGTCAGAATGAACAGAATTTAATGTTTTTAAGGGCTGAGTGTCTGTGGCTGTTGTGGTTATTTCTGTGGGGAACCCTGAAAAGTGCCAAAGTCTCGGTGCTGTATAGGTATGGGGCATGCCCCCGCCAAGGCGTAACTTGGCGGGATGGCATACCTGCCATCCCAATGTCTAGGGATCTCACCTGGGAGACTGGGAGGCCTCAGGTAGCTTTAAAGATGTTAGTATGTAGGCCTAGCTATACTGCTTGTGAACAATGACTCCCATGCATAAACACTTTGACTCACGAGCCCCCACTTTGAGCACTCACACTCAAAGAACCAGTTATTTTATTAACCTAAAATGGTGCTCTACTTGTGCGTAACATTTGACTCCATGTATAAGGAGTAAAACCACAATACCAAAATACATCAAATTATAATGGGCTTAATCAATTTCAAGAGAAAAATATGCAATAACACTATACACAGTCCAGAATATATCTTTAACTACAATAGTGGCGTTTATTTTAAAAAAAGAAACACCACAGTGCCATCAACTTGACGCCATTCAAACTTAGGCAGCCCATACACACTGCATGGCCCCTTTAACTGTCACAGTATTAAATGAAAGAAATGAACACGAAACAAAAATAACAAACTAAAGAAAATAACCCGGGGTTTTAGGCTGTTCGTGCACAGTTTGTCTTTATACGTTGGCGCGCATGTTGGAGCTCATATGAATCCACACAAGAATAATGTTGAGGTTTACTCACACACACAGGAAAACAAGTCACTGGCGATCCGAATGCAGGTCCGACACAAACACACTCGTCCAGCCGCGTGCTGTCCTCTTCGTGTGGCTAGCTGCAGATTAGCTAACCCGAAACAGTAGAGAAAACACTTCGACGAGAAGAAAATAAGAAAAACTGGAATTTACACCAAAACGTCCGCACCTTCCCATCCCGTACCTCGACTTAATTCAATGACGATGGCGAACGTGCATTCAACTCAATTTCGCTAAACAGTTTTACGATCTCTCCTGCACCGTGCACCATCTGCTTCTCTCTTCAGTTCTCTCTTCTAGTCCAACCCCTAACCAGTTCCCACTTGACCTCTTGTCGAACCCCCCATCGTGCAGCGTGATTGGACAACATATCTTCTAATCAGCACAGCAATAGGCGCCAGACAGTTCACTAAAAGTTTAACCAGACCTTCACTCTCCGTGAACTTTCTAAAGTAGTTCTCGTTTTATCAGCTTCTATCACGTGAACCAATTATCTAAATCACACAGTTGCATAGGATAAACTGCAGCTAGCCCCACACGAATGGCACAGAAAAAAACACTGGCCTCTCTGAACAACATTAACCCAAATCCAAGAATTAATGAATTAATTAAAATACATTGCAAATATCAGATCAAATTGGCAAACATCTTCCAAGGGCACTACACTTGGATGGGAGACCACCAGGGAATACTGAGTTGCTGCTGGAAGTGGTGTTGGTGGGCCAGCAGGGGGCAATCTTCCCTTTGGTACAAATAAACCCCAATACCCCAGTGCAGTGACGGGGACACTGTGCTGTAGGAGATGCCGTCCTTCGGATGAGACCTTAAACCGAGGTCCTGACTCTCTGTGGTCATTAAAGATCCCATGACACTTATCGCTAAGAGTAGGGGGTTCCCCGGTGTCCTGGCCAAATCCCAGATCTGGCTCTCGCAAAAACTTGCCACTAAAAATCATCCCCAGATTTAATTGGCTAAATAAATGTTCTCCACCTTCGCTAATGTGTGGTGAGCGTTCTGGCGCAAAATAGCTGCCGTGCATCACCCAGGTGGGTGCTACACATTGGTGGTGGGTGAGGTGAGTTCCCCTTCACTGTAAAGCACTTTGAGCATCTGGAAAAGTGCTCTATAAATAAGTAATTAATAATAATAATAAATTCTAACATAAGGAAATTAGTAAGTCCACATATTAACAGAATCTCTGAATCATTGTGGTCAAGAAAGGAACAGCAACTGCTAAGGAACACTGATACTAAAAGGGGCTCTGTGATTGGCTGAAAGTCAATCGCACATTATCTTAGGGCCAATAGGAAGGTACGACATAACAAAATATACATACATTACACAATGGCCCAATTACAGTATTGTACAGCCATGGCTATAATAAAAAAAAATGCCTGAACATGAGAAAAGTCAACATGTTTTGCTAACAGCTGGTCTTCATCAGGGCTTGTAGCAGCCAATAATGTAATAACTGCCATTAATGTAGTAACTGCCAATAATGTAATAATTTTTCCTTTCTTAATGTAATAAAAGTCGATAACGTAATAACTTACCAATAATGTAATAAAATTTCTGAACCAATAACGTAATAACTTTTTGCACTTAATGTAATAAGTTATTAGATTATTGACTGGTTATTACATTATTAGCTGGGTTTAAAAAAATCATGAAAAAAATGTAATAATAGGAGCCGATAATGTAATAATATACTTGTATCACTATGTATAAGTTTTATTTATTATCAAGTTTCAGACTTCCATGACACTTACGCCTACCCTTACTGTTGCTTCTTTCAAATAGCTGCTCAAAAACCAGGCCAATCCTGACCCCTGAATCTTAGTCCTAACTCTGAGAAAACACACACACACACACCTACTCTCTCTCTCTCTCTCTGAATTAATTGTTTGTGTAACTTGATGGTTAGTATTATCTCCAGCCCTGCCTTATACTCCTTTGCCATTTGAGTACCAAATTAAGTGGGAGCACACATGTTTGCAAACACACACAATTATTCTTATGTTGTATAATATGAAATCTATACCTCTTTGAAGATGCTGTGTTCTCAAATAAAAAAGACCACCACTTCTTTCCATGAAAAATATAATCTTTAATCAAGTGTATTTAAATAACTTCTTCAACCAAACAGGCACTATTATCCCTTGTGCTCAATTTTCAAACTCTTAATGCAAAATTCTAAACTGTAAAATATAGTATATAACATGACCTACAAAGATAACTTTGGTAACACATCTTTCAGTTTTATCATAATAATAAAGAATGGTTTACCGTCCCTTTTTTAAAGAATTAAACATTCCCTTGATACACATTACATTTACAGTATCTATGCCAATTGGTCCCAGCATCATGTTTTGTCTCAGAAAACAATATGTTTCATTTTTTCAACAGAACTATTTTGTTAAATATTTTTTGCCCAAACTAATATAAAAGTAGTACTGATAATTCTTTTAACAACATGCATTTTGCACTCCAAATTAGGAAGTATCGATAAGAGTATTGATAAGTATTGGTATTGATAAGCAGTATCAGTAGTGGTATTGGTATTGATAAAATCCTAACCATGCCCATCCCTAGTTGTAGAAACTAACTCACTAACAGGTGCAGTTTTCTCATGACATGGCTTGCCATTGTGCCCCTTTCTCTCTTGTTTTAAGCACTTCTTTCATGATGACTTGACTTGTGACTTGCCTGACCTGAGCAATGACTTGACTTGTCTTGCTTGACGTTTACTAGTGACTCGACTTGACTTGCTTGAGTCTGAACACAGTGACATGGGACTTGCTTGAGACTTGAAGGTTAAGACTTGAGACTTGCTTGTGACTTGCACAAGTGTGACTTACTCCCACCTCTGCCTCACTGTCAGGTGAAAAGAAGCAGTTGGCGACTCTACATGTATCAGAGGCATGTGGTAGTCTACACCTTCCCCAGACCAAGAGAGGATAGTGCATCGACCAGGACCGTGATACACACAGAGAATTGGTATTACGAATAAAATTGGAGAAAATGGCAAAAATAAAAAAGAATGAACTATAGATATAATTTGCTTTGGTTTTAGACTCTTTGTTGAGCTTGTCATGACTGTATTCAAATAGCCAGGGATGTCAGTAGGGCAAGGACTCTGATTTGGTAATACATTTTCATGTAACCTTTCAGGAGTCAGGTTTGGTATATATACATGGAGAGAGAGAGTGCTGAATAGCTATAATAGTGTGGTTGAAACAGTTTGCTTGAAAAAGTTATTTAAATACATTTAATTAAAGATGACATTTTTCATGAAAAGAAATGGTGGTCTTTGTATTCGTGGACAAAGCATCATCAAAGAAGTATCGATTTCATATTAAATGACATAAGAGTAATTGCCTGTGTTTGCAAACATATGTGCTCGCACTTCATTTGGTACTCAAATGGTTAAGGAGTAGAAGGCAGGGCCGGAGATAAGTCTAACCAAGCACCACAAACAAATAAATAGTCATCATTTCTAGAGAGAGAGCAGGTGTGTGTGTGTGTGTGTGTGTGCGTGTGCGCGCACGTGGTCAGGTTTTTGAGCAGCCATTTGAAAGAGGAAACAAGGGTAAGTGTCATGGAAGTGTGACACTTTATAGCCAATAAATAAAACTTAAAGCGATATGAGTATATTATTACATTATCGGCTCCTGTTATTACCTTTTTTAATGATTTTTTAAAAACCCAGCTAATAATGTAATAACCAGCCAATAATATAATAACTTATTACATTATATGCAAAAAGTTATTACGTTATTGGTTCAGAATATGTATTACATTATTGGTCAGTTATTACATTATCAACTTTTATTACATTAAGAACTAAAAAATTATTACATTATTGGCAGTTATTACATTAACGGTAGTTATTACATTATTGGCTGCTACAGGGCTTGAAAGAAGGAAGTTCAGGTGTGGTCTCACTTATATAGTCAATGTGACCACTTGGAGGCAAATGCGTCACATGAATAAAACAAAAATCTGCACATGTATGTGTGGCACTGGGTCCACCGGAGACGCGGATTGGTGTGTATTGTGCATGCATGCATCACCAATGCAGTCGGCATGTTTTAACAATTAAAAATAACACCCTTGCACGAAATAGAAGATCTTATTTTTTGATCAGCTCAGATCACATTGTGTATTTAATATACAAAAATCTGTGTGCGCAAGTGTGTGTGTGCGTGTGTTTGTGTGTGTGTGTGATTTAGATTTAAAAAAAAAAAAAAAAAACTATAATTTCGTGCCTGGACAGCAAACTTGACACAATATTCACTTTAGAGCATGTATTTTCTGGCTGCAAATTCTAAAGATTCTCCGGCGGATCTGGTTCAGTCTCAGGCCATAGATGAGGGGATTCAGGATCGGTGGAACAATGAGGTACTCCAGGGACATGATATTACGAAGTGCGTGCAGACGAGTGGTGGGACCATAGCGATCGTACAGGCGGTCAAAAAGAAATGTGATCAAGAAGCTGGTCACTGCGATTAAATGGGGCAAACAGGTCTGCATGAATTTACTCTGATCTTCCTCCGATCGCACAGAGGCTTTTATGATATTGACATAGGAAATCAAGATCAGCAATACCTGTGAAAAGTGAAAAATCATGATAATGTAGCCGTATATGTTGTTGATTGTGGTGTCCACACATGACAGCTTTGCCACAGCCCAGGCTATGCAGTAAATCCTTTCAATTTTGTTTCCGCACAGGGGCAGTCTGGCTGCAAGGACCACAGCAATAGCAGATTCACAGATGGAAAAAAGCCAGGTGAAAAGCAGCAGTTTCACAACCTTCTGAGGCGTAATGATGGAGTGGTAATTGAGTGGCTTGCATATCGCGATATACCTGTCATAAGCCATCACTGCTAGCGTATTGAACTCGCAATATACACTGGTGTATATTACAAATATTTGAGCTAGACAAGCTTTATACGGAGTGACACTCAATTCAGATGAAAGGTCCACCAATATTTTTGGATAAAATGTAAAGGCACCAAATATCCCATTTACACACAAGTTACACAGAAATATAAGCATGGGCTCATGGAGCGTTTTCTCCAAAATAATAGTCACGATCAAAGTCAGGTTCACTAAAATAGTAAAAAGATAAACGAAAAAAGTGACAACAAAGTATGTGCGTTTGTTTGACATCGTGTCATTCAGTCCTTGTAGAACAAACAGTATTTCAGTTGAATTCTTCATGGTAGTTTCGTGCACTCGATGTTGGTGACAATTTTTCCTGCGCCACAAACAGTAAAAAGAGGCAGTGAAGAATGATCAGTCTTCCTGTTTGTAAGGCTTGCAGATTTCCTACTCAGAAATTATCCAAATATTTTGTTCACAAATATTTGTCATTACAATTAAATGCAATTAACTATATGGTTGAAATCCTTCAAGAGTTTTTCGAAATAACATTTAAAAAAAGCTTCATATACTGGAAAATAATGAAATCCTTTGCTGATGTTCAAGCCAAAGGGCTTAAGTTTTCATTCAGTTTGTTTCGAACCACACAAAGAAAGCAGCACGCAGAAATATTTAATGTCGATGTTCACCACGTCTGGATTTATATCTAGATTGCGTCAAGCCAGCCAATCACCGGCCTGTACACAGCAGCGTGTGCAATGGCGTGCACAGACTCTCTAAGGGTCAGGGGCAAAACATGAAAAAAAGGTGGGGGGGGGGGGGGGTGGGTGCATGCATTATGTCACTCTCTCACACACACACACACAGACACACACACACACCTTAAGTAGGACTGTCTCTCAGTGGAATGTACAGTGAGAAGTTTGAAGTATGAAACTATCACTTAAAGTGGCAATTATTCCTTCATCATTGGACTTATGGCAGTGATTTTAATAAAGGCCTTTGGTTGATATGAATGGCTAAACAATCCTTAGGATCGTGCTGTTCACGCACTCATATTTTAATACACTTGATGATTTTAATACATTATTTTCTCAATATAAAGCCGTAAAGGAGGATTGCAGGTTAATAGGCTGGACCAGAAAATGGCAGCTGTCCCAGTGGGGTGTCAGTCAGGAATCTTGTTTTACTGTTTATTGCACGTTCAAATACATAGGTACAGTCCATAGATGCATACAGGTGCTTATGTATGTGTCTGTGTGGTTTGTGTGTGAAGAACTCACACCTTTAGGTACAAGAACTAAACTGGAACAAGCAAATTCTAACATAAGGAAATTAGTAAGTCCACATATTAACGGAATCATTGTGGTCAAGAAAGGAACAGCAACTGCTAAGGAACACTGATACTAAAAAAGGGGCTCTGTGATTGGCTGAAAGTCAATCGCACATTATCTTAGGGCCAATAGAAAGGTACAACATAACAAACTATATACATTACACAATGGCCGAATCACAGTTTTGTACAGTCATGGCTATAATATAAAAAAGTATAAAAAAAAGCCTGAACATGAAAAAAGCCAACATGTTTTGCAAACTGCTGGTCTTCATCAGGGCTTAAAAGAAGGAAGTTCCAGTGTGGTCTCACCTATATAGTCAATGTGACCACTTGGAGGCAAATGCGTCACATCAATGAAACAAAAATCTGCACATGTATGTGTGGCATTGGGTCCACCAGCGACGCGGATTGGTGTGTATTGTGCATGCATGCATCACCAATGCAGTCGGCATGTTTTAACAATTAAAAATAACACCCTTGCACGAAATAGAAGATCTTATTTTTTGATCAGTTCACTTCACATTATGTATTTAATCTACAAAAATGTGTGTGCGCGAGTGTGTGTGTGTGGGTGTGATAATGAGACAAACCCAATCAAAAAGTGTTCCTTGCAGAATTATTCCCATTCTGTGTCATAATATGTGTAGTTTTGTTGTACTTCCCTTTAAATTTTAAACTGTGTAGTTTTATCTGTTACTTTTAAAAGTGTGTCTGAGAGTTATTCTCTGCATTATTTGATATTGTATATGCACTGATTTGTTTGTGAATTCGATCATTTCTTGCCTGTTGCTAATGGAGTTTTTTTTTTTTTTGCAATGATGTCAATGTCCATATGAGGTAATACATTTTAAGGATTAAAAACGAATCATTTTCCTCTAGAAATTTTTGTATGTGTTTTCACAACAGAAACAAAAGTTATTTAAAGCCACATCATAATTTTCAAGTTTCTTCCTCTGTGTTGATCTTTTTAAGAATTACTGGAAACAAGTTTTCCATTTACTGTATATATATCATCTAATATGTTATCACACATTTCCTCATTGAAAACAGTTGCATATCCATGCCTTTGGAAGGTATGCACATAAGCAATATATCTGTGTTTTGGAGACCGGACACACTATAGGGGTTGGTTTTTAACTATGAAGCAGTTTCACTGTGAGAACACTGAGACTAGACATGTGTACGCTACTGTGTGCCAAGCACCTACAGTTGGCCTACCTGAATGTGTGCGAGAGAATTAAAGTAGGCTATACAGGGTTTGCAAACAAAATCACTTCACAAGAATTATTAATCCATCTTGAAGAAAATTTGGGTAGAAAATGAGACAAATGAACTGATAACAATTCAAAAGCCTATGTATCAGCTCCAAATGTTAAATTCAACCAATCACAGATTTTTTTTTTTAAATCCATAATTTCCTGCTTGGACAGCACACTTGACACAATATTCATTTCAGAGCATGTGTTTTCTGGCTGCAAAATCTAAAAATTCTCCGGCGGACCTGGTTCAGCCTCAGGCCATAAATGAGGGGATTCAGTATCGGTGGAACAAGGAGGTATTCCAGGGACATGAAACTGCGGAGAGCGTGCAGACGAGTGGTGGAACCATAGCGAGCGTACAAGATGTCAAAAATGAGTGCGATCGTGAAGTTAGTCAATGAGATTAAATGGGGCAAACAGGTCTGCATGAACTTACTCCGATCTTCCTGCGATCGTACAGATGCTTTGACGATATTGACATAGGAAATCAAGATCAGCACTGCCTGTGAAATGTTAAAACACAAGATAAATGTCCCATACACGTTGTTGATAGTGGTATCCACGCATGACAGCTTCACCACGGCCCAAACTGTGCAGTAAAGTTTGTCGATGTTGAATCGACAGAGGGGTAGTCTGGCTGTCAGGGCCACCAATGATAGTGATTCACAAATGCATAAAAGCCAGGTAAAAAGCAATAATTTCACAACCTTCTGAGGCGTGATGATGGAGTGGTAATTGAGAGGCTTGCATATCGCGATATACCTGTCATAAGCCATCACTGCTAGCGTAGTGGTCTCACAGAATACATAGCTATATATTACAAATATTTGGGTCAGGCAAGCTTCGTACGAAATAACACTTAAATCAGATGAAAGGTCCACCAATATTTTTGGATAAAATGTAGAGGCACCAAATATCCCATTTACACACAAGTTACAGAGAAATATAAGCATGGGCTCGTGGAGCGTTTTCTCCAAAATAATTGTCGCAATCAAAGTCAGGTTCACTGAAATTGTAAAAAGGTAAGCGAGAAATGTGACGACAAAGAATGTGCGTTTGCTTGACATCGTCTCATTCAGTCCTTGCAGAACAAACAGTATTTTAGTTGAGTTCTCCATGGTAGTTTTATAGCAGGTGTGAGGTTCCGAGATGTTCTTGCGTCAGCTGTTCCAGTGTTCATTTTTCCTCCATCACAAACAGAAAATGGTTAAATTCCCACAACAGTTTTTTTAAATAACAAATATCTTGGAAAAGTAACAAAATCATTTGCTGACATTCAAACCAAAGGGCTAAAGTCTTCATTTGGTTTGTGTCTATTTGTACAATGAAGGCAACACACAGAAATATTTAATGTCTTTGTTCACAGCGTCAGGCTTTATATTTAGATTCCATCAAGCGCCATTGAGAATTACCAGCCAATCACCGGTCTTTATACAGCGACATGTGCAATGGCGTGCACCGACTCTCTAAGGGACAGGGGCAAAACATGAAGGGGGGGGGGGGGGGGGGGTGGTAGGCGTGCATTGGGTCTCACACACACACACACACATACACCTTAAGCAAGACTGTCTCTCACTGGCATGCACAGTGATTAGCCATCACTTTATCAAGTACTGAAGGTTTAAGCATGAAACTATCACATCAGGGGGATATCATTCCACCATTATTTCACTTATCACAGTGATTTTAATAAAGGCCTTTGGTTGATATTGATAGGTTTGAACAATTAAGTTGCTTTCTGTGTCTTAACTTTATTCTGTATACACATTCCTACACTCACACTCTGTAACTGCTTCCCATTGCTAGAGACAAATGGGCACAAATAGAGTTCAATCACTGTTTGTAAGGATGTACAATTGCCACAGATCAACGGGGTGTCACCCGCAGCAGACCATTTGGGTGTCCCCGGGAAGTCTGGTTCAATGTATATTTTTTCCTAGGAACGTTCACACTTGGTAATCTCCACACTATTGAACAGAATACTTACACCCTCACTTGTGGCTGTCTCGTTGAGATTCGTACGGAACGCTTGTCGTGGCACCGTAGCGAGTCTCCCTTTGCGCATCGAAATGAAACCTTTTCAATTGGAAAGTGGCCCTCAGTGTGTTACTGCACCTTTCCCGACTTGGGTCCACATGGGAGATATGAATAGCTAACAATCCTAAGCATCGTGCTGTTCACTCACTCATATTTTAATATGCTTGATTCATATTAGGCTATACATTGTCTTCTCAATATAAAGCCGTAAAGGAGGTTTGCAGGATAATAGGCTGGACCATAAAATGGCAGCTGTCCCAGTGGGGTGTCAGTCAGGACACAGGAGTCAGGAATCTTGTTTTACTATTTATTGCACGTTCAAACACATAGGTACAGTCTATAGGTGCATACAGGTACTTATGTATGTGTCTGGGTGGTTTGTGTGTCAAGAACTCACACCTTTAGGTACAAGAACTAAACTGGAACATGCAAATTCTAACATAAGGAAATTAGTAAGTCCACACATTAACAGAATCTCTGAATCATTGTGGTCAAGAAAGGAACAGCAACTGCTAAGGAACACTGATACTAAAAATGGGCTCTGTGATTGGCTGAAAGTCAATCGCACATTATCTTAGGGCCAATAGGAAGGTACGACATAACAAACTATATATACATTACACAATGGCCCAATCACAGTATTGTACAGTCATGGCTATAATAAAAAAAAAAGCCTGAACATGAGAAAAGTCAACATGTTTTGCAAACTGCTGGTCTTCATCAGGGCTTAAAAGAAGGAAGTTCAGGTGTGGTCTCACTTATATAGTCAATGTGACCACTTGGAGGCAAATGCGTCACATGAATAAAACAAAAATCTGCACATGTATGTGTGGCACTGGGTCCACCGGAGATGCGGATTGGTGTGTATTGTGCATGCATGCATCACCAATGCAGTCGGCATGCTTTAACAATTAAAAATAACACCCTTGCACAAAATACAAGATCTTATTTTTTGATCAGCTCAGATCACATTGTGTATTCAATCTACAAAAATTTGTGTTCGCAAGTGTGCGTGTGCGTGTGTGTATGTGATAATGGGACAAACCCAATCAAATAGTGCACCTTGCAGAATTATTCCCATTCTGTGTCATAATATGCTGTAGTTTTGTTGTACGTCCCTTTAGTTTTAAACTGTGTGGTTTTATCTGTTACTTTTAAAAGTGTGTCTGAGAGTTATTCTCTGCATTATTGGATATTGTATATGCACTGATTTGTTTGTGAATTTGATCATTTTTTTTGCCTGTTGCTAATGGAGTTTTTTCTTTTTTTGCAATGATGTCAATGTCCATATGAGGTAATACATTTTAAGGATTAAAAATTAATCATTTTCCTCTAGAAGTTTTTGTATGTGTCTTCACAACAGAAACAAAAGTTATTTAAAGCCACATCATAATTTTCAAGTTTCATTCTCTGTGTTGATCTTTTTAAGAATTACTGGAAAAAAGTCTTCCATTTTCTGTATATATATCAACTAATATGTTATTACATATTTCCGCATTGAAATCAGTTGAATATCCATGCCTTTGGAAGGTGTGCACATAAGCAATATATCTGTGTTTTGAAGACCAGACACGCCACAGGGGTTGGTTTTTAACTATGAAGCAGTTTCACTGTGAGAACACTGAGACTAAACTTGTGTACGCTACTGTGTGCCAAGCACCTACAGTAGACCTACCTGCATGTGTGCAAGAGAATTAAATTAGACTATACAGGGTTTGCAAACAAAATCTTAAAGAAAATTTAGGTAGTAAATGAGACAACTGAACTGATAACAATTCAAAGGCCTATATATGAGCTCCAAATGTTACATTCAATCAATCACAGATTAAAAAAAAAAAAATCTATAATTTCCTGCCTGGACAGCAAACTTGACACAATATTCACTTTAGAGCACGTATTTTCTGGATGCAAATTCTAAAGATTCTCCGGCGGATCTGGTTCAGTCTCAGGCCATAGATGAGGGGATTTAGGAGCGGTGGAACAATGAGGTATTCCAGGGACATGATACTACGAAGTTCGTGCAGACGAGTGGTGGGACCGTAGCGAGCGTACATGAGGTCAAAAAGAAATGTGATCAAGAAGCTGGTCACTGAGATTAAATGGGGCAAACAGGTCTGCATGAACTTACTCCGATCTTCCGCTGATCGCACAGAGGCTTTTATGATATTGACATAGGAAATCAAGATCAGCACTACCTGTGAAAAGTGAAAAATCATGAGAATTGTCCCGAATACGTTGTTGATTGTGGTGTCCACGCATGACAGCTTCACCACGGCCCAGGCAAAGCAGTAAATCCTTTCAATTCTGTTTCCGCACAGGGGCAGTCTGGCTGCAAGGCCCACAGCAATAACTATTTCACAGATGGATAAAAACCAGGTAAAAATCAGCAATTTCATGACCTTCCGAGGCGTGATGATGGAGTGGTAATTGAGCGGCTTGCATATCGCGACATACCTGTCATAAGCCATCACTGTTAGCGTATTGAACTCGCAGAATACGCAGCAGTATATTACAAATATTTGAGCTAGACAAGCTTTATATGGAATGACACTGAATTCAGATGAAAGGTCCTCCAATATTTTTGGATAAAAGGCAGAGGCACCACATATCCCATTTACACACAAGTTACAGAGAAATATAAGCATGGGCTCATGGAGCGTTTTGTCCAAAATAATGGTCACGGTCAAAGTCAGGTTCACTAAAATAGTAAAAAGATAAACGAAAAAAGTGACAACAAAGTATGTGCGTTTGTTTGACATCGTGTCATTCAGTCCTTGTAGAACAAACAGTATTTCAGTTGAATTCTTCATGGTAGTTTCGTGCACTCGATGTTGGTGATAATTTCTCCTGCGCCACAAACAGTAAAAAGGAGACAGTGAAGAATGATCAGTCTTCCTGTTTGTAAGGCTTGCAGATTTCCTACTCAGAAATTATCCAAATATTTTGTTCACAAATATTTGTCATTAGAATTAAATGCAATTAACTATAGGGTTGAAATCCTTCAAGAAGTTCTCAAAATAACATTAAAAAAAGCTTCATGTGCTGGAAAATAATGAAATCCTTTGCTGATGTTCAAGCCAAAGGGCTTAAGTTTTCATTCAGTTTGTTTCGAACCACACAAAGAAAGCAGCACGCAGAAATATTTAATGTCGATGTTCACCACGTCTGGATTTATATCTAGATTGCGTCAAGCCAGCCAATCACCGGCCTGTACACAGCGACGTGTGCAATGGCGTACACAGACTCTCTAAGGGTCAGGGGCAAAACATGAAAAAAGGTGGAGGGGGGGGGGTGCATGCATTATGTCACTCTCTCTCACACACACACACAGACACACACACACACTTTAAGTAGGACTTTTCTCTCAGTGGCATGTACAGTGAGAAGTTTGAAATATGAAACGATCACTTAAAGGGGCCATTATTCCTTCATCATTGGACTTATGGCAGTGATTTTAATAAAAACTCTTGGTTGATATGAATGGCTAAACAATCCTTAGGATCGTGCTGTTCACGCACTCATATTTTAAAACACTTGATAATTTTAATACATTATTTTCTCAATATAAAGCCGTAAACGAGGTTTGCAGGTTAATAGGCTGGACCAGAAAATGGCAGCTGTCCCAGTTGGCTGTCAGTCAGGTCACAGGAGTCAGGAATCTTGTTTTACTGTTTATTGCACGTTCAAATACATAGGTACAGTCTATAGGTGCATACAGGTACTTATGTATGTGTCTGTGTGGTTTTTGTGTCAATTACTCACATCTTTAGGTACAAGAACTAAACTGGAACATGCAAATTCTAACATAAAAAAATTAGTAAGTCCGCATATTAAAAGAATCTCTGAATCATTGTGGTCATGAAAGGAACAGCAACTGCTAAGGAACACTGATACTAAAAAAGGGGCTCTGTGATTGGCTGAACGTCAATCGCACATTATCTTAGGGTCAATAGGAAGGTACGACATAACAAACTATATACATTACACAATGTGCCGAATCATAGTTTTGTACAGTCATGGCTATAATATAAAAAAGTATTAAAAAGCCTGAACATGAAAAAAGTCAACATGTTTTGCAAACTGCTGGTCTTCATCAGGGCTTAAAAGAAGGAAGTTCCAGTGTGGTCTCACCTATATAGTCAATGTGACCACTTGGAGGCAAATGCGTCACATCAATGAAACAAAAATCTGCCCATGTATGTGTGGCATTGGGTCCACCGGCGACGCGGATTGGTGCGTATTGTGCATGCATGCATCACCCATGCAGTCGGCATGTTTTTAAAATTTAAAAAAACATCCTTGCACAAAATACAAGATCTTATTTTTGGATCAGTTCACTTCACATTATGTATTTAATCTACAAAAATGTGTGTGCGCAAGTGTGTGTGTGCGTGTGTTTGTGGGTGTGTGTGTGTGTGTGTGTGTGATAATGGCACAAACCCAATCAAACAGTGTTTCTTGTGGAATTATTCCCATTCTGTGATAATATGTTGTAGTTTTGTTGTACTTCCTTTTAGTTTTAAACTGTGTGGTTTTATCTGTTATTATTAAAAGTGCGTCTGAGAGTTATTCTCTGCATTATTTGATATTGTATATGCACTGATTTGTTTGTGAATTTGATTTTTTTTTTTTGCCTGTTGCTAATGGAGTTTTTTCTTTTTTTGCAATGATGAGGTAATACAATTTAAGGATTAAAAATTAATCATTTTCCTCTAGAAGTTTTTGTATGTGTCTTCACAACAGAAACAAAAGTTATTTAAAGCCACATCATAATTTTCAAGTTTCTTTCTCTGTGTTGATCTTTTGAAGAATTACTGGAAAGAGGTCTTCCATTTTCTATATATATATATATATATATCATCTAATATGTTATCACATATTTCCGCATTGAAATCAGTTGCATATCCATGCCTTTGGAAGGTGTGCACATAAGCAATATATCTGTGTTTTGAAGACCAGACACACCACAGGGGTTGGTTTTTAACTATGAAGCAGTTTCACTGTGAGAACACTGAGACTAAACTTGTGTATGCTACTGTGAGCCAAGCACCTACAGTAGGCTTACCTGTATGTTTGCGAGAGAATTAAAGTAGGCTATACAGGTTTTGCAAAAAAAATCACTTCACAAGACTTATTAATCCATCTTAAAGAAAATGTAGGTAGTAAATGAGACAACTGAACTGATAACAATTCAAACACCTATATATCAGCTCCAAATGTTACATTCAATCAATCACATATTTAAAAAAAAAAAAATCTATCATTTCCTGCCTGGACAGCAAACTTGACACAATATTCACTTTAGAGCACGTATTTTCTGGCTGCAAATTCTAAAGATTCTCCGGCGGATCTGGTTCAGTCTCAGGCCATAGATGAGGGGATTTAGGAGCGGTGGAACAATGAGGTACTCCAGGGACATGAAATTACGAAGTTCGTGCAGACGGTTGGTGGGACCGTAGCGAGCGTACAGGAGGTCAAAAAGAAATGTGATCAAGAAGCTAGTCACTGCGATTAAATGGGGCAAACAGGTCTGCATGAACTTACTCTGATCTTCCTCCGATCGCACAGAGGCTTTTATGATATTGACATAGGAAATCAAGATCAGCAATACCTGTGAAAAGTGAAAAATCATGAGAATGTAGCCATATACGTTGTTGATTGTTGTGTCCACACATGACAGCTTTGCCACAGCCCAGGCTATGCAGTAAATCCTTTCAATTTTGTTTCCGCACAGGGGCAGTCTGGCTGCAAGGGCCACGGCAATAGCAGATTCACAGATGGATAAAAGCCAGGTGAAAAGCAAAAGTTTCACAACCTTCTGAGGCGTGATGATGGAGTGGTAATTCAGTGGCTTGCATATCGCGACATACCTGTCATAAGCCATCACTGCTAGCGTATTGAACTCGCAATATACACTGGTGTATATTACAAATATTTGAGCTAAACAAGCTTTATATGGAGTGACACTCAATTCAGATGAAAGGTCCACCAATATTTTAGGATAAAATGTACAGGCACCAAATATCCCATTTACACACAAGTTACAGAGAAATATAAGCATGGGCTCATGGAGCGTTTTCTCCAAAATAATAGTCACGATCAAAGTCAGGTTCACTAAAATAGTAAAAAGATAAACGAAAAAAGTGACAACAAAGTATGTGCGTTTGTTTGACATCGTGTCATTCAGTCCTTGTAGAACAAACAGTATTTCAGTTGAATTCTTCATGGTAGTTTCGTGCACTCGATGTTGGTGATAATTTCTCCTGCGCCACAAACAGTAAAAAGGAGGCAGTGAAGAATGATCAGTCTTCCTGTTTGTAAGGCTTGCAGATTTCCTACTCAGAAATTATCCAAATATTTTGTTCACAAATATTTGTCATTAGAATTAAATGCAATTAACTATAGGGTTGAAATCCTTCAAGAGATTCTCAAAATAACATTTAAAAAAAGCTTCATATACTGGAAAATAATGAAATCCTTTGCTGATGTTCAAGCCAAAGGGCTTAAGTTTTCATTCAGTTTGTTTCGAACCACACAAAGAAAGCAGCACGCAGAAATATTTAATGTCGATGTTCACCACGTCTGGATTTATATCTAGATTGCGTCAAGCCAGCCAATCACCGGCCTGTACAGTGGCGTGTGCAATGGCGTACACAGACTCTCTAAGGGTCAGGGGCAAAACATGAAAAAAAGGTGGGGGTGGGGGGGCGGGTGCATACATTATGTCACTCTCTCTCTCTTACACACACAGACACACACACACACACTGTAAGTAGGACTTTTCTCTCAGTGGCATGTACAGTGAGAAGTTTGAAGTATGAAACTATCACTTAAAGGGGCCATTATTCCTTTATCATTGGATTTATGACAGCGATTTTAATAAAGGCCTTTGGTTGATATGAATGGCTAAACAATCCTTAGGATCGTGCTGTTCACGCACTCATATTTTAAAACACTTGATAATTTTAATACATTGTTTTCTCAATATAAAGCTGTAAAGGAGGTTTGCAGGTTCATAGGCTGGACCAGAAAATGGCAGCTGTCCCAGTGGCGTGTCAGTCAGGACACAGGAGTCAGGAATCTTGTTTTACTGTTTATTGCACGTTCAAATACATAGGTACAGTCCATAGATGCATACAGGTGTTTATGTATGTGTCTGTGTGGTTTGTGTGTCAAGAACTCACACTATGAGGTACAAGAACTAAACTGGAACATGCAAATTCTAACATAAGGAAATGAGTAAGTCCACATATTAACAGAATCTCTGAATCATTGTGGTCATGAAAGGAACAGCAACTGCTAAGGAACACTGATACTAAAAAAGGGGCTCTGTGATTGGCTGAACGTCAATCGCACATTATCTTAGGGCCAATAGGAAGGTACGACATAACAAACTATATGCACATTACACAATGTGCTGAATCACCGTTTTGTACAGTCATGGCTATAATATAAAAAAGTATTAAAAAGCCTGAACATGAAAAAAGCCAACATGTTTTGCAAACTGCTGGTCTTCATCAGGGCTTAAAAGAAGGAAGTTCCAGTGTGGTCTCACCTATATAGTCAATGTGACCACTTGGAGGCAAATGCGTCACATCAATGAAACAAAAATCTGCACATGTATGTGTGGCATTGGGTCCACCGGCGACGCGGATTGGTGTGTATTGTGCATGCATGCATCACCAATGCAGTCGGCATGTTTTTAAAATTAAAAATAACACACTTACACAAAATACAAGATCTTAATTTTGATCATCTCAGATCACATTTTGTATTTAATCTGCAACAATTTGTGTGCGCAAGTGTGTGCGTGCGTGTGTTTGTGGGTGTGTGTGTGTGTGTGTGTGATAATGGCACAAACCCAATCAAACAGTGTTTCTTATGGAATTATTCCCATTCTGTGATAATATGTTGTAGTTTTGTTGTACTTCCCTTTAGTTTTGAACTGTGTGGTTTTATCTGTTATTATTAAAAGTGCGTCTGAGAGTTATTCTCTGCATTATTTGATATTGTATATGCACTGATTTGTTTGTGAATTTGATTCTTTTTTTTTGCCTGTTGCTAATGGAGGTTTTTCTTTTTTTGCAATGATGAGGTAATACAATTTAATGATTAAAAATTAATCATTTTCCTCTAGAAATTTATGTATGTGCTTTCACAACAGAAACAAAAGTTATTTAAAGCCACATCATAATTTTCAAGTTTCTTTCTCTGTGTTGATCTTTTGAAGAATTACTGGAAAGAAGTCTTCCATTTTCTATATATATATATATATATCATCTAATATGTTATCACATATTTCCGCATTGAAATCAGTTGCATATCCATGCCTTTGGAAGGTGTGCACATAAGCAATATATCTGTGTTTTGAAGACCAGACACACCACAGGGGTTGGTTTTTAATTATGAAGCAGTTTCACTGTGAGGACTAAACTTGTGTACGCTACTGTGTGCCAAGCACCTACAGTAGGCCTACCTGTATGGGTGCGAAAGAATTAAATTAGACAATACAGGGTTTGCAAACAAAATCTTAAAGAAAATTTAGGTAGTAAATGAGACAACTGAACTGATAACAATTCAAACGCCTATATATCAGCTCTAAATGTTAAATTCAATCAATCACAGATTAAAAAAAAAAATCTATCATTTCCTGCCTGGACAGCAAACTTGACACAATATTCACTTTAGAGCACGTATTTTCTGGCTGCAAATTCTAAAGATTCTCCGGCGGATCTGGTTCAGTCTCAGCCCATAGATGAGGGGATTTAGGAGCGGTGGAACAATGAGGTATTCCAGGGACATGATACTACGAAGTTCGTGCAGACGAGTGGTGGGACCGTAGCGAGCGTACAGGAGGTCAAAAAGAAATGTGATCAAGAAGCTGGTCACTGCGATTAAATGGGGCAAACAGGTCTGCATGAACTTACTCCGATCTTCCGCTGATCGCACAGAGGCTTTTATGATATTGACATAGGAAATCAAGATCAGCAATACCTGTGAAAAGTGAAAAATCATGAGAATGTAGCCGTATACGTTGTTAATTGTGGTGTCCACGCATGACAGCTTCACCACGGCCCAGGCTGTGCAGTAAATCCTTTCAATTCTGTTTCCGCACAGAGGCAGTCTGGCTGCAAGGCCCACAGCAATAACTATTTCACAGATGGATAAAAACCAGGTAAAAATCAACAATTTCATAACCTTCCGAGGCGTGATGATGGAGTGGTAATTGAGCGGCTTGCATATCGCGACATACCTGTCATAAGCCATCACTGTTAGCGTATTGAACTCGCAGAATACGCAGCAGTATATTACAAATATTTGAGCGAGACAAGCTTTATACGGATTGACACTCAATTCAGATGAAAGGTCCTCCAATATTTTTGGATAAAATGCAGAGGCACCACATATCCCATTTACACACAAGTTACAGAGAAATATAAGCATGGGCTCATGGAGCGTTTTCTCCAAAATAATGGTCACGATCAAAGTCAGGTTCACTAAAATAGTAAAAAGATAAACGAAAACAGTGACAACAAAGTATGTGCGTTTGTTTGACATCGTGTCATTCAGTACTTGTAGAACAAACAGTATTTCAGTTGAATTCTTCATGGTAGTTTCGTGCACTCGATGTTGGTGATAATTTCTCCTGCGCCACAAACAGTAAAAAGGAGAAGAGTGAAGAATGATCAGTCTTCCTGTTTGTAAGGCTTGCAGATTTCCTACTCAGAAATTATCCAAATATTTTGTTCACAAATATTTGTCATTAGAATGAAATGCAATTAACTATATGGTTGAAATCCTTCAAGAGTTTTTCGAAATAACATTTAAAAAAAGCTTCATATACTGGAAAATAATGAAATCCTTTGCTGATGTTCAAGCCAAAGGGCTTAAGTTTTCATTCAGTTTGTTTCGAACCACACAAAGAAAGCAGCACGCAGAAATATTTTATGTCGATGTTCACCACGTCTGGATTTATATCTAGATTGCGTCAAGCCAGCCAATCACCGGCCTGTACACAGCGGCGTGTGCAATGGCGTACAAAGACTCTCTAAGGGTCCAGGGCAAAACATGAAAAAAGGTGGAGGGGGGGGGGGTGCATGCATTATGTCACTCTCTTTCTCACACACACACACAGACACACACACACACCTTAAGTACGACTTTTCTCTCAGTGGCATGTACAGTGAGAAGTTTGAAGTATGAAACTATCACTTAAAGGGGCCATTATTCCTTCATCATTGGATTTATGACAGTGATTTTAATAAAGGCCTTTAGTTGATATGAATGGCTAAACAATCCTTAGGATTGTGCTATTCACGCACTCATATTTTAATACACTTCATGATTTTAATACATTATTTTCTCAATATAACGCTGTAAAGGAGGTTTGCAGGTTAATCGGCTGGACCAGAAAATGGCAGCTGTCCCAGTGGGGTATCAGTCAGGACACAGGAGTCAGGAATCTTGTTTTACTGTTTATTGCACGTTCAAATACATAAGTACAGTCTATAGGTGCATACAGGTACTTATGTATGTGTCTGTGTGGATTGTGTGTCAAGAACACACACCTTTAGGTACAAGAACTAAACTGGAACATGCAAATTCTAACATAAGGAAATGAGTAAGTCCACATATTAACAGAATCTCTGAATCATTGTACTCAAGAAAGGAACAGCAACTGTTAAGGAACACGGATACTTTAAAAAGGGGCTCTGTGATTGGCTGAAAGTCAATCGCACATTATCTTAGGGCCAATAGGAAGGTACCATATAACAAACTATATACATTACACAATGGCCGAATCACAGTTTTGTACAGTCATGGCTATAATATAAAAAAGTATTTAAAAAAGCCTGAACATGAAAAAAGCCAACATGTTTTGCAAACTGCTGGTCTTCATCAGGGCTTAAAAGAAGGAAGTTCCATTGTGGTCTCACCTATATAGTCAATGTGACCACTTGGAGGCAAATGCGTCACATCAATGAAACAAAAATCTGCACATGTATGTGTGGCATTGGGTCCACCGGAGATGCGGATTGGTGCGTATTGTGCATGCATGCATCACCCATGCAGTCGCCATGCTTTAACAATTAAAAATAACACCCTTGCACAAAATACAAGATCTTATTTTTTGATCAGCTCAGATCACATCATGTATTTAATCTACAAAAATGTGTGCGCGTGTGTGTGTGCGTGTGTTCGTGGGTGTGTGTGATAATGGCACAAACCCAAACAAATAGTGTTCCTTGCAGAATTATTCCCATTCTGTGTCATAACATGTAGTTTTGTTGTACGTCCCTTTAGTTTTAAACTGTGTGGTTTTATCTGTTACTTTTAAAAGTGTGTCTGAGAGTTATTCTCTGCATTATTTGATATTGTATATGCACTGATTTGTTTGTGAATTTGATCATTTTCTTCCTGTTGCTAATGGAGTTTTTTCTTTTTTTTTTTGTCAATGTCCATATGAGGTAATACATTTTAAGGATTAAAGATTTTTCATTTTCCTCTAGGCACTTTTGTATGTTTTTTCAGAACAGAAACAAAAGTTATTTTAAGCCACATCATAATTTTCAAGTTTCTTTTACTGTGTTGATCTTTTGAAGAATTACTGGAAAGAAGTCTCCCATTTTCTGTATATTTATTATCTAATATGTTATCGCATATTTCCTCATTCAAATCAGTTACATATCCATGCCTTTGGAAGGTGTGCACATAAGCAATATATTTGTGCTTTGAAGACCAGACAAACCACAGGGGTTGGTTTTTAATTATGAAGCAGTTTCACTGTGAGGACTAAACTTGTGTACGCTACTGTGTGCCAGGCACCTACAGTAGGCCTACCTGTATGGGTGCGAGAGAATTAAATTAGACTATACAGGGTTTGCAAACAAAATCTTAAAGAAAATTTAGGTAGTAAATGAGACAACTGAACTGATAACAATTCAAATGCCTATATATCAGCTCTAAATGTTAAATTCAATCAATCACAGATTTAAAAAAAAAATCTATCATTTCCTGCCTGGACAGCAAACTTGACACAATATTCACTTTAGAGCACGTACTTTCTGGCTGCAAATTCTAAAGATTCTCCGGCGGATCTGGTTCAGTCTCAGGCCATAGATGAGGGGATTTAGAAGCGGTGGAACAATGAGGTATTCCAGGGACATGAAATTACGAAGTTCGTGCAGACGATCGGTGGGACCGTAGCGAGCGTACAGGAGGTCAAAAAGAAATGCGATCAAGAAGCTGGTCACTGCGATTAAATGGGGCAAACAGGTCTGCATGAACTTACTCCGATCTTCCGCTGATCGCACAGAGACTTTTATGATATTGTCATAGGAAATCAAGATCAGCGATGCTTGTGCAATGTGAAAAATCATGAGACTGTAGCCGTATATGTTGTTAATGGTGGTGTCCACGCATGACAGCTTCGCCACGGCCCAGCATGTGCAGTAAATCCTTTCAAGTTTGTTTCCGCACAGGGGCAGTCTGGCTGTAAGGATCACGACAATAGCAGGTTCACAGATGGCAAAAAGCCAGGTCAAAAGCAGGAGTTTCACAATCTTCCGAGGCGTAATGATGGAGTGGTAATTGAGCGGCTTGCATATCGCGACATACCTGTCATAAGCCATCACTGTTAGCGTATTGAACTCGCAGAATACGCAGCAGTATATTAAAAATATTTGAGCGAGACAAGCTTTATATGGAGTGACACTCAATTCAGATGAAAGGTCCAGCAATATCTTTGGATAAAATGTAGAGGCACCACATATCCCATTTACACACAAGTTACAGAGAAATATAAGCATGGGCTCATGGAGCGTTTTGTCCAAAATAATGGTCACGGTCAAAGTCAGGTTCACTAAAATAGTAAAAAGATAAACGAAAAAAGTGACAACAAAGTATATGCGTTTGTTTGACATCGTGTCATTCAGTCCTTGTAGAACAAACAGTATTTCAGTTGAATTCGTCATGGTAGTTTTGTGCACTCGATGTTGGTGACAATTTCTCCTGCGCCACAAACAGTAAAAAGAGGCAGTGAAGAATGATCAGTCTTCCTGTTTGTAAGGCTTGCAGATTTCCTACTCAAAAATTATCCAAATATTTTGTTCACAAATATTTGTCATTAGAATGAAATGCAATTAACTATATGGTTGAAATCCTTCAAGAGTTTTTCGAAATAACATTAAAAAAAAGCTCCATATACTGGAAAATAATGAAATCCTTTGCTGATGTTCAAGCCAAAGGGCTTAAGTTTTCATTCAGTTTGTTTCGAACCACACAAAGAAAGCAGCACGCAGAAATATTTAATGTCGATGTTCACCACGTCTGGATTTATATCTAGATTGCGTCAAGCCAGCCAATCACCGGCCTGTACACAGCGGCGTGTGCAATGGCGTACACAGACTCTCTAAGGGTCAGGGGCAAAACATGAAAAAAAGGTGGGGGAGGGGGGGTGCATGCATTATGTCACTCTCTCTCTCACACACACACACACAGACACACACACACACCTTAAGTAGGACTTTTCTCTCCGTGGCATGTACAGTGAGAAGTTTGAAGTATGAAACTATCACTTAAAGGGGCCATTATTCCTTTATCATTGGATTTATGACTGTGATTTTAATAAAGGCCTTTGGTTGATATGAATGGCTAAACAATCCTTAGGATCGTGCTGTTCACGCACTCATATTTTAAAACACTTGATAATTTTAATACATTGTTTTCTCAATATAAAGCTGTAAATGAGGTTTGCAGGTTAATCGGCTGGACCAGAAAATGGCAGCAGTCCCATTGGGGTGTCAGTCAGGACACAGGAGTCAGGAATCTTGTTTTACTATTTATTGCACATTCAAAAATAGGTACAGTCTATAGGTGCATACAGGTACTTATGTATGTGTCTTTGGTTTGTGTGTCAAGAACACACACCTTTAGGTACAAGAACTAAACTGGAACATGCAAATTCTAACATAAGGAAATGAGTAAGTCCACATATTAACAGAATCTCTGAATCATTGTACTCAAGAAAGGAACAGCAACTGCTAAGGAACACTGATACTAAAAAAGGGGCTCTGTGATTGGCTGAAAGTAAATTGCACATTATCTTAGGGCCAATAGGAAGGTACGACATAACAAACTATATACACATTACACAATGGCTGAATCACAGTTCTGTACAGTCATGGCTATAATATAAAAAAAGTATTAAAAAGCCTGAACATGAAAAAAGCTAACATGTTTTGCAAACTGCTGGTCTTCATCAGGGCTTAAAAGAAAGAAGTTCCAGTGTGGTCTCACCTATATAGTCAATGTGACCACTTGGAGGCAAATGCGTCACATCAATGAAACAAAAATCTGCACATGCATGTGTGGCATTGGGTCCACCGGAGATGCGGATTGGTGCGTATTGTGCATGCATGCATCACCCATGCAGTCGGCATGTTTTAACAATTAAAAATAACACCCTTGCACAAAATACAAGATCTTATTTTTTGATCAGCTCAGATCATGTATTTAATCTACAAAAATGTGTGCGCGTGTGTGTGTGCGTGTGTTCGTGGGTGTGTGTGATAATGGCACAAACCCAAACAAATAGTGTTCCTTGCAGAATTATTCCCATTCTGTGTCATAACATGTTGTAGTTTTGTTGTACGTCCCTTTAGTTTTAAACTGTGTGGTTTTATCTGTTACTTTTAAAAGTGTGTCTGAGAGTTATTCTCTGCATTATTTGATATTGTATATGCACTGATTTGTTTGTGAATTTGATCATTTTTTTCCTGTTGCTAATGGAGTTTTTTCTTCTTTTTTTTGTCAATGTCCATATGAGGTAATACATTTTAAGGATTAAAGATTTTTCATTTTGCTCTAGGCACTTTTGTATGTTTTTTCACAACAGAAACAAAAGTTATTTAAAGCCACATCATAATTTTCAAGTTTCTTTTACTGTGTTGATCTTTTGAAGAATTACTGGAAAGAAGTCTCCCATTTTCTGTATATTTATTATCTAATATGTTATCACATATTTCCTCATTCAAATCAGTTACATATCCATGCCTTTGGAAGGTGTGCACATAAGCAATATATCTGTGCTTTGAAGACCAGACAAACCACAGGGGTTGGTTTTTAATTATGAAGCAGTTTCACTGTGAGGACTAAACTTGTGTACGCTACTGTGTGCCAGGCACCTACAGTAAGCCTACCTGTATGGGTGCGAGAGAATTAAATTAGACTATACAGGGTTTGCAAACAAAATCTTAAAGAAAATTTAGGTAGTAAATGAGACAACTGAACTGATAACAATTCAAATGCCTATATATCAGCTCTAAATGTTAAATTCAATCAATCACAGATTTTTAAAAAAAATCTATCATTTCCTGCCTGGACAGCAAACTTGACACAATATTCACTTTAGAGCACGTATTTTATGGCTGCACATTCTAAAGATTCTCCGGCGGATCTGGTTCAGTCTCAGGCCATAGATGAGGGGATTTAGAAGCGGTGGAATAATGAGGTATTCCAGGGACATGATACTACGAAGTTCGTGCAGACGATCAGTGGGACCGTAGCGAGCGTACAGGAGGTCAAAAAGAAATGCGATCAAGAAGCTGGTCACTGCGATTAAATGGGGCAAACAGGTCTGCATGAACTTACTCCGATCTTCCGCTGATCGCACAGAGGCTTTTATGATATTGACATAGGAAATCAAGATCAGCGATGCTTGTGCAATGTGAAAAATCATGAGACTGTAGCCGTATATGTTGTTAATGGTGGTGTCCACGCATGACAGCTTCGCCACGGCCCAGCATGTGCAGTAAATCCTTTCAATTTTGTTTCCGCACAGGGGCAGTCTGGCTGTAAGGATCACGACAATAGCAGGTTCACAGATGGCAAAAAGCCAGGTCAAAAGCAGGAGTTTCACAATCTTCCGAGGCGTGATGATGGAGTGGTAACTGAGCGGCTTGCATATCGCGACATACCTGTCATAAGCCATCACTGTTAGCGTATTGAACTCGCAGAATACGCAGCAGTATATTAAAAATATTTGAGCGAGACAAGCTTTATACGGAGTGACACTCAATTCAGATGAAAGGTCCAGCAATATTTTTGGATAAAATGTAGAGGCACCACATATCCCATTTACACACAAGTTACAGAGAAATATAAGCATGGGCTCATGGAGCGTTTTGTCCATAATAATGGTCACGGTCAAAGTCAGGTTCACTAAAATAGTAAAAAGATAAACGAAAAAAGTGACAACAAAGTATATGCGTTTGTTTGACATCGTGTCATTCAGTCCTTGTAGAACAAACAGTATTTCAGTTGAATTCGTCATGGTAGTTTTGTGCACTCGATGTTGGTGACAATTTCTCCTGCGCCACAAACAGTGAAAAGAGGCAGTGAAGAATGATCAGTCTTCCTGTTTGTAAGGCTTGCAGATTTCCTACTCAGAAATTATCCAAATATTTTGTTCACAAATATTTGTCATTAGAATTAAATGCAATTAACTATATGGTTGAAGTCCTTCAAGAGTTTTTCAAAATAACATTTAAAAAAAGCTTCATATACTGGAAAATAATGAAATCCTTTGCTGATGTTCAAGCCAAAGGGCTTAAGTTTTCATTCAGTTTGTTTCGAACCACACAAAGAAAGCAGCACGCAGAAATATTTAATGTCGATGTTCACCACGTCTGGATTTATATCTAGATTGCGTCAAGCCAGCCAATCACCGGCCTGTACACAGTGACGTGTGCAATGGCGTACACAGACTCTCTAAGGGTCAGGGGCAAAACATGAAAAAAGGTGGGGGGGGGGGGGGTGCATGCATTATGTCACTCTCTCTCTCTTACACACACAGACACACACACACACTGTAAGTAGGACTTTTCTCTCAGTGGCATGTACAGTGAGAAGTTTGAAGTATGAAACTATCACTTAAAGGGGCCATTATTCCTTAATCATTGGACTTATGGCAGTGATTTTAATAAAGGCCTTTGGTTGATATGAATGGCTAAACATTCCTTAGGATTGTGCTATTCACGCACTCATATTGTAATACACTTGATGATTTTTATACATTATTTTTTCAATATAAAGCCGTAAAGGAGGTTTGCAGGTTAATAGGCTGGACCAGAAAATGGCAGCTGTCCCAGTGGGGTGTCAGTCAGGACACAGGAGTCAGGAATCTTGTTTTACTATTTATTGCACGTTCAAATACATAAGTACAGTCTATAGGTGCATACAGGTACTTATGTATGTGTCTGTGTGGTTTATGTGTCAGGAACTCACACCTTTAGGTACAAGAACTAAACTGGAACATGCAAATTCTAACATAAGGAAATGAGTAAGTCCACATATTAACAGAATCTCTGAATCATTGTGGTCAAGAAAGGAACAGCAACTGCTAAGGAACACTGATACTAAAAAAGGGGCTCTGTGATTGGCTGAAAGTCAATCGCACATTATCTTAGGGCCAATAGGAAGGTACGACATAACAAACTATATGCACATTACACAATGTGCTGAATCACCGTTTTGTACAGTCATGGCTATAATATAAAAAAGTATTTAAAAGCCTGAACATAAAAAAGTCAACATGTTTTGCAAACTGCTGGTCTTCATCAGGCCTTAAAAGAAGGAAGTTCCAGTGTGGTCTCACCTATATAGTCAATGTGACCACTTGGAGGCAAATGCGTCACATCAATGAAACAAAAATCTGCACATGTATGTGTGGCATTGGGTCCACCAGAGACGGGATTGGTGTGTATTGCCCATGGATGCATCACCAATGCAGTCGGAATGTTTAAAAAATTAAAAATAACACCCGTGCACAAAATACAAGATCTTAATTTTGATCATCTAAGATCACATTGTGAATTTAATCTGCAACAATTTGTGTGTGCAAGTGTGTGTGTGCGTGTTTGTGTGTGTGTGTGATCATGGCACAAACCCAATCAAATAGTGTTCCTTGCGGAATTATTCCCATTCTGTGTCATAATATGCTGTAGTTCTGTTGTACTTCCCTTTAGTGTTAAACTGTGTGGTTTTATCTGTTACTTTTAAATGTGTGCCTGAGAGTTATTCTCTGCATTATTTGATATTGTATATGCACTGATTTGTTTCTGAATTTTATCTCTTTTTTTTGCCTGTTGCTAATGGAGTTTTTTCTTTTTTTGCAATGATGAGGTAATACAATTTAAGTATTAAAAATTAATGAGTTTCCTCTAGAAATGCATGTATGTGTTTTCACAACAGAATAAAAGTTATTTAAAGCCAAATCATAATTTTCAAGTTTCATTCCCTGTGTTGATCTTTTTAAGAATTACTGGAAAGAAGTCTTCCATTTTCTGTATATTTATTATCTAATATGTTATCGCATATTTCCTCATTCAAATCAGTTGCATATCCTTGCCTTTGGAAGGTGTGCACATAAGCAATATATTTGTGCTTTGATGACCAGACAAACTACAGGGGTTGGTTTTTAATTATGAAGCAGTTTCACTGTGAGGACTAAACTTGTGTACGCTACTGTGTGCCAAGCACCTACAGTAGGCCTAGCTGTATGGGTGCGGGAGAATTAAATTAGTCTATACAGGATTTGCAAACAAAATCTTAAAGAAAATTTAGGTAGTAAATGAGACAACTGAACTGATAACATCTCAAACGCCTATATATCAGCTCTAAATGTTAAATTCAATCAATCACAGATAAAAAATTTGAAAAAATCTATCATTTCCTGCCTGGACAGCAAACTTGACACAATATTCACTTTAGAGCACTTATTTTCTGGCTGCAAATTCTAAAGATTCTCCGGCGGATCTGGTTCAGTCGCAGGCCATAGATGAGGGGATTTAGAAGCGGTGGAACAATGAGGTATTCCAGGGACATGATACCACGAAGTTCGTGCAGACGATCGGTTTGACCGTAGCGAGCGTACAGGAGGTCAAAAAGAAATGCGATCAAGAAGCTGGTCACTGCGATTAAATGGGGCAAACAGGTCTGCATGAACTTACTCCGATCTTCCGCTGATCGCACAGAGGCTTTTATGATATTGACATAGGAAATCAAGATCAGCGATGCTTGTGCAATGTGAAAAATCATGAGAATGTAGCCGTATACGTTGTTAATTGTGGTGTCCACGCATGACAGCTTCGCCACGGCCCAGCATGTGCAGTAAATCCTTTCAATTTTGTTTCCGCACAGGGGCAGTCTGGCTGTAAGGACCATAACAATAGCAGATTCACTGATGGCAAAAAGCCAGGTAAAAATCAGCAATTTCACAACCTTTTGAGGCGTGATGATAGAGTGGTAATTGAGTGGCTTGCATATCGCGACATACCTGTCATAAGCCATCACTGTTAGCGTATTGAACTCGCAGAATACGCTGATGTATATTACAAATATTTGAGCGAGACAAGCATTATATGGAATGACACTCAATTCAGATGAAAGGTCCAGCAATATTTTAGGATAAAATGTACAGGCACCACATATCCCATTTACACACAAGTTACAGAGAAATATAAGCATGGGCTCGTGGAGCGTTTTGTCCAAAATAATGCTCACGATCAAAGTCAGGTTAATTAAAATAGTAAAAAGATAAACGAAAAAAGTGACAACAAAGTATGTGCGTTTGTTTGACATCGTGTCATTCAGTCCTTGTAGAACAAACAGTATTTCAGTTGAATTCGTCATGGTAGTTTTGTGCACTCGATGTTGGTGACAATTTCTCCTGCGCCACAAACAGTGAAAAGAGGCAGTGAAGAATGATCAGTCTTCCTGTTTGTAAGGCTTGCAGATTTCCTACTCAGAAATTATCCAAATATTTTGTTCACAAATATTTGTCATTAGAATTAAATGCAATTAACTATATGGTTGAAGTCCTTCAAGAGTTTTTCAAAATAACATTTAAAAAAATCTTCATATACTGGAAAATAATGAAATCCTTTGCTGATGTTCAAGCCAAAGGGCTTAAGTTTTCATTCAGTTTGTTTCGAACCACACAAAGAAAGCAGCACGCAGAAATATTTTATGTCGATGTTCACCACGTCTGGATTTATATCTAGATTGCGTCAAGCCAGCCAATCACCGGCCTGTACACAGTGGCGTGTGCAATGGCGTACACAGACTCTCTACGGGTCAGGGGCAAAACATGAAAAAAGGTGGGGGTGGGGGGGGGGGGGGGTGCATGCATTATGTCACTCTCTCTCTCTTACACACACAGACATACACACACACTGTAAGTAGGACTTTTCTCTCAGTGGAATGTACAGTGAGAAGTTTGAAGTATGAAACTATCACTTAAAGGGGCCATTATTCCTTAATCATTGGACTTATGGCAGTGATTTTAATAAAGGCCTTTGGTTGATATGAATGGCTAAACAATCCTTAGGATCGTGCTGTTCACGCACTCATATTTTAAAACACTTGATAATTTTAATACATTGTTTTCTCAATATAAAGCTGTAAATGAGGTTTGCAGGTTAATCCGCTGGACCAGAAAATGGCAGCAGTCTCATTGGGGTGTCAGTCAGGACACAGGAGTCAGGAATCTTGTTTTACTGTTTATTGCACATTCAAAAATAGGTACAGTCTATAGGTGCATACAGGTACTTATGTATGTGCCTGTGGTTTGTGTGTCAAGAACACACACTTTTAGGTACAATAACTAAACTGGAACATGCAAATTCTAACATAAGGAAATGAGTAAGTCCACATATTAACAGAATCTCTGAATCATTGTACTCAAGAAAGGAACAGCAACTGCTAAGGAACACTGATACTAAAAAAGGGTCTCTGTGATTGGCTGAAAGTAAATTGCACATTATCTTAGGGCCAATAGGAAGGTACGACATAACAAACTATATACACATTACACAATGGCTGAATCACAGTTTTGTACAGTCATGGCTATAATATAAAAAAGTATTTAAAAAAGCCTGAACATGAAAAAAGCCAACATGTTTTGCAAACTGCTGGTCTTCATCAGGGCTTAAAAGAAAGAAGTTCCAGTGTGGTCTCACCTATATAGTCAATGTGACCACTTGGAGGCAAATGCGTCACATCAATGAAACAAAAATCTGCACATGCATGTGTGGCATTGGGTCCACCGGAGATGCGGATTGGTGCGTATTGTGCATGCATGCATCACCCATGCAGTCGGCATGTTTTAACAATTAAAAATAACACCCTTGCACAAAATACAAGATCTTATTTTTTGATCAGCTCAGATCATGTATTTAATCTACAAAAATGTGTGCGCGTGTGTGTGTGCGTGTGTTCGTGGGTGTGTGTGATAATGGCACAAACCCAAACAAATAGTGTTCCTTGCAGAATTATTCCCATTCTGTGTCATAACATGTTGTAGTTTTGTTGTACGTCCCTTTAGTTTTAAACTGTGTGGTTTTATCTGTTACTTTTAAAAGTGTGTCTGAGAGTTATTCTCTGCATTATTTGATATTGTATATGCACTGATTTGTTTGTGAATTTGATCATTTTTTTCCTGTTGCTAATGGAGTTTTTTCTTCTTTTTTTTTGTCAATGTCCATATGAGGTAATACATTTTAAGGATTAAAGATTTTTCATTTTCCTCTAGAAATTTATGTATGTGTTTTCACAACAGAAACAAAAGTTATTTAAAGCCACATCATAATTTTCAAGTTTCTTTTTCTGTGTTGATCTTTTGAAGAATTACTGGAAAGAAGTCTCCCATTTTCTGTATATTTATTATCTAATATGTTATCGCATATTTCCTCATTCAAATCAGTTGCATATCCTTGCCTTTGGAAGGTGTGCACATAAGCAATATATCTGTGCTTTGAAGACCAGACAAACCACAGGGGTTGGTTTTTAATTATGAAGCAGTTTCACTGTGAGGACTAAACTTGTGTACGCTACTGTGTGCCAGGCACCTACAGTAGGCCTACCTGTATGGGTGCGAGAGAATTAAATTAGACTATACAGGGTTTGCAAACAAAATCTTGAAGAAAATTTAGGTAGTAAATGAGACAACTGAACTGATAACAATTCAAATGCCTATATATCAGCTCTAAATGTTAAATTCAATCAATCACAGATTAAAAAAGAAAATCTATCATTTCCTGCCTGGACAGCAAACTTGACACAATATTCACTTTAGAGCACGTACTTTCTGGCTGCAAATTCTAAAGATTCTCCGGCGGATCTGGTTCAGTCTCAGGCCATAGATGAGGGGATTTAGAAGCGGTGGAATAATGAGGTATTCCAGGGACATGATACTACGAAGTTCGTGCAGACGATCAGTGGGACCGTAGCGAGCGTACAGGAGGTCAAAAAGAAATGCGATCAAGAAGCTGGTCACTGCGATTAAATGGGGCAAACAAGTCTGCATGAACTTACTCCGATCTTCCGCTGATCGCACAGAGGCTTTTATGATATTGACATAGGAAATCAAGATCAGCGATGCTTGTGCAATGTGAAAAATCATGAGACTGTAGCCGTATATGTTGTTAATGGTGGTGTCCACGCATGACAGCTTCGCCACGGCCCAGCATGTGCAGTAAATCCTTTCAATTTTGTTTCCGCACAGGGGCAGTCTGGCTGTAAGGATCACGACAATAGCAGGTTCACAGATGGCAAAAAGCCAGGTCAAAAGCAGGAGTTTCACAATCTTCCGAGGCGTGATGATGGAGTGGTAACTGAGCGGCTTGCATATCGCGACATACCTGTCATAAGCCATCACTGTTAGCGTATTGAACTCGCAGAATACGCAGCAGTATATTAAAAATATTTGAGCGAGACAAGCTTTATACGGAGTGACACTCAATTCAGATGAAAGGTCCAGCAATATTTTTGGATAAAATGTAGAGGCACCACATATCCCATTTACACACAAGTTACAGAGAAATATAAGCATGGGCTCATGGAGCGTTTTGTCCAAAATAATGGTCACGGTCAAAGTCAGGTTCACTAAAATAGTAAAAAGATAAACGAAAAAAGTGACAACAAAGTATATGCGTTTGTTTGACATCGTGTCATTCAGTCCTTGTAGAACAAACAGTATTTCAGTTGAATTCGTCATGGTAGTTTTGTGCACTCGATGTTGGTGACAATTTCTCCTGCGCCACAAACAGTGAAAAGAGGCAGTGAAGAATGATCAGTCTTCTTGTTTGTAAGGCTTGCAGATTTCCTACTCAGAAATTATCCAAATATTTTGTTCACAAATATTTGTCATTAGAATTAAATGCAATTAACTATATGGTTGAAGTCCTTCAAGAGTTTTTCAAAATAACATTTAAAAAAAGCTTCATATACTGGAAAATAATGAAATCCTTTGCTGATGTTCAAGCCAAAGGGCTTAAGTTTTCATTCAGTTTGTTTCGAACCACACAAAGAAAGCAGCACGCAGAAATATTTAATGTCGATGTTCACCACGTCTGGATTTATATCTAGATTGCGTCAAGCCAGCCAATCACCGGCCTGTACACAGTGACGTGTGCAATGGCGTACACAGACTCTCTAAGGGTCAGGGGCAAAACATGAAAAAAGGTGGAGGGGGGGGGGGGTGCATGCATTATGTCACTCTCTCTCTCTTACACACACAGACACACACACACACACTGTAAGTAGGACTTTTCTCTCAGTGGCATGTACAGTGAGAAGTTTGAAGTATGAAACTATCACTTAAAGGGGCCATTATTCCTTAATCATTGGACTTATGGCAGTGATTTTAATAAAGGCCTTTGGTTGATATGAATGGCTAAACATTCCTTAGGATTGTGCTATTCACGCACTCATATTGTAATACACTTGATGATTTTTATACATTATTTTTTCAATATAAAGCCGTAAAGGAGGTTTACAGGTTAATCGGCTGTACCAGAAAATGGCAGCTGTCCCAATGGTGTGTCGGTCTGGACACAGGAGTCAGGAATCTTGTTTTAATGCTTATTGCACGTTTTAAATACATAGCTACAGTCTATATTTATATCTAAGTGCACCCACGTACTTATGTATGTGTGTGTGTGTGTGTGTGTGTGTGGTTTGAGTATCAAGAAGTCATACCGTTAGGTACAAGATCTTAACTGGAACATGCAAATTCTACCGTATTAGTAAGTACACATATTAACAGAATCGCAAAATCATAGTCGTCAGGCAAGGAACAGTGACTGCTAAGGAACACTGATAATAAAAAGAGGCTCTGTGATTGGCTGAACATCAGTTGGATGTCCTTTCGCGCAATTAGGAGGGGAAAACATAACAAACTAGACAATTCCTGCAGAAATTGTGAAGTGTGGTTGCCGCCAATGCAAAGTCGACTTTCTGTTGAACAGAGTGAACAATGCTAAGTAGTTGCTACGTTGCTGTAGGAGGTTGCAAGGGTGTTTTAGGTGTTGTCTATGGCGTAGCTAAGTGGTTGCTATGGAGCTCTAGGCGGCTGCAAATATGTTGTTTGGTGGTTGCTATGGACTTCCAGATGGTTGCTAGGGAATTGCTAGGTGGATGCTATGGTGTTCTAGGCAGTAGCAAGGGTGTTCTAGATGGTGGCAAGGGTGTTGCTAGGTGGTTGCTATGGAGTTCTAGGCAGTTACTAGGGTGTTGCTTGGTGGTTGCTATGGAGTTTTAGGTAGTTGCAAAGGTCTTCTTGGTAGTTGCTAGGGTGCTGCTACGTGGTTGCTAGGGAGTTCTAGGTTGTTGCTAGGTGGTTGCTATGTTATTCTAGGTGGTTGCTAGGGTGATTCTTGGTGGTGTCTAGGGTATTGTAGGAAGTTGCTAGGGCGTTGATAGGTGGTTGCTATGGTGTTCCAGGTGGTTGCTAGGGTGGTGCTAGGTGGTTGCTATGGAGTTCCAGGTGGTTGCTAGGGCATTGCTAAGTGGTTGCCTTGGAGTTATAGCCGGTTTCTAGGGTGTTGCTAGGCATTTGCTATGGTGTTCCAGGTGGTTGCTAGGGTGTTGCTAGGTGGTTGCTAGGGTATTCTAGGTGGTTGCTAGTGTGTTGCTAGGTAGTTGCTATGGAGTTATAGGCGGTTGCTAGGGTGTTGCTAGGCGGTTTTTATGGTGTTCCAGGTGGTTGCTAGGGTGTTGCTAGGTGGTTGCTATGGTGTTCCAGGTGATTGCTAGGGTGTTGCCAGGTGGTTGCTATGGTGTTCCAGGTGGTTGCTAGGGTGTTGCCAGGTGGTTGCTATGGAGTTCCAGGTGGTTGCTAGGGTGTTGCTAGGTGGTTGCTATGGAGTTATAGCCGGTTGCTAGGGTGTTGCTAGGCATTTGCTATGGAGTTATAGGTGGTTGCTAGGGTGTTGCTAAGTGGTTGCTATGGTGTTCCAGGTGTTTGCTATGGTGTTGCTAGGTGGTTGCTAGGATGTTGCTAAATGGTTGCTATGCAGTTATAGGCAGTTGCTAGAGTGTTGCTAGGTGGTTGCTAGAATTTTATAGGTGGTTGCTAGGATGTTGCTAGGTGGTTGCTATGGAGTTATAGGCGGTTGCTAGGGTGTTGCTAGGCAGTTGTTATGGTGTTCCAAGTTGTTGCTAGGTTGTTGCTTGGTGGTTGCTATGGTGTTCCAGGTGGTTGCTAGGGTGTTGCTAGGTGGTTGCTATGGAGTTATAGCCGGTTGCTATGGTGTTGCTAGGCATTTGCTATGGTGTTCCAGGTGGTTGCTAGGGTGTTGCAAGGTGGTTGCTATGCAGTTCTAGGTGGTTGCTAGGGTGTTGTTAGGTGGTTGCTATGGAGTTATAGCCGGTTGCTATGGTGTTGCTAGGCATTTGCTATGGTGTTCCAGGTGGTTGCTAGTGTGTTGTTAGGTGGTTGCTATGGAGTTCTAGGCGGTTGCTAGGGTTTTCTAGGTGGTTGCTAGGGTGTTGCTAGGGGGTTGCTATGGAGTTCTAGGCAGTTGCTAGGTCTTTACTGAGTCCAATGACGCGACCCATAGTTCTCTATGACAAACGGTTCAAAAGCTATGAAATATCAAACATCGGCCAATCAGGAAGGGGGGCGAGGCTAATCTACACCAATGGACAAAGGACTCTCTACCATGTCCAATGAGGCATTGCACAATTTGTGGGCAATTTTCCCCATAGAGATGAATGGCAGAATGTTCAAATCTAGAGAGAGACCAGAGTACTGGTGCTAGAAGACAGAGCACTGTGACATCACAAGGCTGAACATTCTGCCATTCATTCCCTATGGGGAAAAATTGCCCAAAAAAATTCAAATTTTTCAAAAACTGTGCAACAAATCTTTCCACAAAGTAATAGCACACCATTACCGATCAAGCCGCTCGATTTGACATATTGCACGTGTACGTGGTGCGAAAACTCTGGGAGGAGTAGCGGTCCAAAAAATGGGTGGAAAGAAAGAATAATAATAATATGTGGGATAATAGTAGTGTGATTGCCTAAGGCTGGTCTTCACCAGGGCTTAAATGAAGGAAGTTCAGGTGTGGTCTCACCTATATAGAGAAGTTGACCGATTGGAGGCAAATGCGTCACATGAATATAACAAGAATCAGCATATACAGTGGCCCCAAAAAGTATTTGGACACTGAAGCCATGCTTAAAAATGTATGAATATTATTGAATTACATAACAAAATGTCAAACCAAATAACATTTATGTTAAAGATAGATGCCGTAAGCAAACTTTTCAAGCAAAACATTTCACAAAAAGATGTTGGTTTGACTTTTAAACAATAAAGCAATAGATATACTGCTGAAAATTAAGACAAAAAAGTATTTGGACACTCAATAATGCCTTCAATAAAGATCACAGTTTAAGTGTTTTAGTATTTAGTTTGCCACCCTTTACTTCGCAAAACTTCTTGACAACGTCTGGGCATGGAATCAATTAGTTTCATGAACAGCTGTGGTGAAATTTTCCTCCACATTTCAGCCAGCAAAGCTTTCAATTGATCCACACGAGTGCATCGATGGCCTGACATTTTCTTCTCTATTGCATCCAATAGATGCTATAGGGTTTAGGTCAGGGCTCTGGGAGGGCCATTCTAAGACTGAAATTTTCTTTTTGGCAAAGTATTCTTTCAACGGGCGGCTGGTATGTTTTGGATCGTTATCCTGCTATCCACTTCTGTCGTTTGAATAATTTGAATAATTTCTTTGCTGATTTCAGTAAGTTTGCATTCAAAATGCATCTGTATACTTCCGAGTTCATGATTCCATCAATGCACACGAGCTCACCAATACCGCTGTCAGAAAAACAGCCGCAGACTTTCACATTTCCACCTCCATGCTTTACAGTACCTTCAGTGCAGTCCGGTTGGAATTCTTCTCCTGGCTTTCTCCACACAAAACGCTCTGCCATCAGATCCATGGAGGTTAAATTTGGACTCATCAGAAAATAAGACGGTTCTCCAAAAGCTGCCGTCTTTGTGCGCATGTTCTTTTGCGAATTTTACCTGGCTTTCCTATTCTTTAGGCTAATGAATGGTTTTCACCGCGTTACTCTCCCTCTGTACCCATGCTCACTGATCCTGTTTCGAATAGTCTGTGAGTTGTATCTGGTGATTCTTGTTGATGTCTGAGGCAATCCTTGCTGCTGTTTCTCGCCTGTTTTTCTTGATGCTACCTACAATTATCCTGTCCAATTTGCTGGTGGTCTTTCTGGGTCTGCCTCTGCGCTCTCTGTTCTCATTCACAGGTCCTTCATCTTTGAATTTTTTTACAATATACCCAACTGTGGAAGATGGGAGATTAAGTTTTTTGCTGATCTGTCGAATAGAGTTGCCTTCTTTGTGCCAACAAATGATGTTAGACCTTTTCTCAGAACTTCACTTTTCTTAGCCATTTTTGCAATTACTTTTAAACAACTGCTCCAAGGTCATTTATAGTGGGTAAATGAGTCAATTATCCTTAATTTCACACAGGTGCTCCAACCACAGGTGTAGTTCATCATCAAATTAACCATGGACATGTTCCACTAAGTTTCACAATCAGTATGGGTTTGAGTGTCCAAATACTTTTTTGTCTTAATTTGGAACAGTATATCTATTGTTTTATAATTTAAAACCTAACAAACATCTTTTTGTGAAAAGTTTTGCTTGAAAGGTGTGCTTAAGGTATCTGTCTTTAACATAAATGCTACTTGGTTTTAAATTTTGTTATCTAATTCAATGGAATCCATACATGTTTAAGCGTGGCTTAAATGTCCAAATACTTTTTGGGGCCACTGTGTATGTATGGCATTGGGTCCACCGGAGAAGCAGATTGGTCTCGGCTGTGATGGCTGGTGGAGAGAGCACACGCACCTGGATTGCATTAACTAATCAGCCCAGGTGCTGAAAGGTGTGCTGCTCTCCACTGTTCGAGGCAGAGACCGTAAGCACGCTCAGAGTTTTGATTTTCGTTTTGTTTAGTTTCAGTTTTTTTTTTTTTTTTGTCTTGTGTGCTCAGACAAAAAAACTGAAATTAAACGAAACGAAAATCAAAACTTGCTCTCCGTGTGAGCTCCTGGTCTCGGCCCTGATCTGTGAAAAGCAACACACCTTTAAACACCTGGGATGAAGAGTCAATGGAACCCAGGAAGAAATGATAGGCTTAGAACTCTGCAGAGATCACATCTATTTGGCAGATAATGCCATTGACATATTTTCATGTTTTTTTATGAAACTGAGACTTTGAATATGCTCAATAGAACACCTACATACTTGACTGGAAGATCCACACAAGAATTCCAGTGCCCTTGTACACCTGTACCTGAGCAAATGGCAAATAAAAGTTTTATGTCTTTATGTCTTCATGTCTTATGTCTACATGATAAACGCATGAAATGTAACCGGTTTGGGCGCGTGCGGTCCCAGCAAACCACCAAAGCTGCAAGTTGTCTGTGGAATTGATATGGGGAGAAGGACAATGCGTAGGCTATGAAAAAGCATACTCCAAGAAGAAGGGAGGGAGAAATGTACTGAATTAATTATGACACAGATCACATCGATGTATTTAAACTACTAAAATTTGTGTGCATGAGTGCGTGTGTGTGTGCGTGTGTTATAATTGGACAAATCCAATCAAATAGTGTTTTTTTGCAAAATTATTCTCATTCCGTGATATAGTATGTTGCAGTTTTGTTGTACTTCCCATTAGTCTTAAAGTGCGGGGTTTAAATTGTTACTTTTAAAAGCGTGTCAGTGATTTGTTCTGTGCATTATTTGATATTTCATCTGCACCGGTTGATTTGTGTTTGTGTGGTACATGTTGAATTCGCAAAAAAGAAATGCGGGACAAGGCTGTATTTGATCATCATTTTTTCTTGTTGCTAATGGAGTTTTCTTGTTTTTTTGCAATGATGTCAATATTCATATGAAGTCTTAAATTTTCAGGTTTAAAAATTAATAATTTTCCTCTAGAAACTTGTGTATTTACATCTGGTGTTGAACTTTTGAAGAATTACAGGGAAGGATTCTTCCATTTGTCCGTTTTTTCTAATTCTAATAGGTTTCTAATATGTTATCAAATATTTCCTCATTGAAATATGTTGAATATCCATGCTCTTGGAAGGTGTGCACATAAGCACGTGATTTTTAACCATGAAGCAGTTTCACTGTGCAAACACTGAGACTAAAATTGTGTAGGCTACTGTGTGCCAGGCACCTACAATAGGCCTACCTGCATGTGTGCGAGAGAATTAAAGCAGGCTATACAGGGTATACAAACAAAATCACATCACAAGAAAAATGAATCCATCTTACTAAATAATTAGGTAGTAAATTAGACGACTCAACTGATGACAATTCAAATGCCTATTTATCAGCTCCAAATGTAAAATTCAATCAATCACAAATTGTTTTTTAATTTTTAATTTTTTTATTTCCAGGCAGGAAAATAGACACAATATTCATTTCAGAGCACGTATTTTCTTGCTGCAAAATCTAAAGATTCTCCGGCGGACCTGGTTCAGTCTCAGGCCATAGATTAGGGGATTTAGGAGCGGTGGAACAATGAGGTACTCCAGGGACATGAAATTACGAAGACCCAGTAAACGGCTGGTGGGACCATAGCGAGCGTATAAGATGTCAAAAAAGAATGCGATCAAAAAGCTGGTCAGTGTGATTAAATGGGGCAAACAGGTCTGCATGAACTTACTCCGATCTTCCGGTGATCGCACAGAGACTTTTATGATATTAACATAGGAAATCATGATCAGCACTGCTTGCGAAATGTGAAAGAACATGAGAGTTGTCCCGTATACGTTGTTGATAGTGGTGTCCACACATGACAGCTTCACCACTGCCCAAGCTGCACAATAAATCTTGTCGATGTTGAATCGACAGAGAGGTAATCTGGCTATCAGGGCCACCGCTAAAGCTGATTCACTCATAGATAAAAGCCAGGTGAAAAGCAGCAATTTCACAATCTTCCGAGGCGTAATGATGGAGTGATAATTGAGAGGCTTGCATATCGCGATATACCTGTCATAAGCCATCACTGTTAGCGTAGTGAACTCACAGAATACGTAGCTGTATATTACAAATATTTGGGCCAGGCAAGCTTCATACGAAATAACACTTAAGTCAGATGAAAGGTCAACAAATATTTTTGGATAAAATGTAGAGGCACCAAATATCCCATTTACACACAAGTTACAGAGAAATATAAGCATGGGCTCGTGGAGCGTTTTCTCCAAAATAATTGTCGCGATCAAAGTCAGGTTCACTGAAATTGTAAAAAGGTAAGCGAGAAACGTGACGACAAAGTATGTGCGTTTGCTTGACATCGTCTCATTCAGTCCTTGTAGAACAAACAGTATTTTAATTGAGTTCTCCATGGTAGTTTTATAGCAGGTGTGAGGTTCCGAGATGTTCTTGCGTCAGCTCTTCCAGTGTTCGTTTTTCCTCCATCACAAACAGAAGAAAGAAGACCGTCAACAATGATCAGATTGCCTGTTTATATACAGTAAGCCTTGCAGATTTCTAACTCCGAAACAGCCAAGCTTTAGTATTATTTGTTCCTAATATTTGAACTATATGGTTGAAATCCATGCAAAATAACAAATATACCGGAAAAATAATTCAATCACTTGTGGACGTTGAAGCAAAAGGACTGAAGTCTTCATCTTGTTTGTTTCTAACTGTACAAAGAAAGCGACACACAGAAATATTTAATTTCTATGTTCACTGTGTCGGGCTTTATATCTACATTGCATCAAGGGCCACCGAGATTTACCAGCCAATCACCAGCCTGTACACAGCGGTGTACGTAGTGGCGTGCACAAACTCTCTAAGGGACAGGGGCAAAAATGAAAAAAAAAAAAAGCATGCATTAGGTGTCAGACACACACACACACTCCTTATGCAAGACTGGCTCTCAGTGGCATGTTCAGCGATTAACCATCACTTTATTAAGTTCTGAAGTTTGAAGCATGGAACTATCACTTTAGGGGGCCATTATTCCTCCATCATTGGACTCATCACAGTGATTTTAATTAAGGCCTTTGGTTACTCTGAATGGGTAAACAATCCTAAGAATCATGCTGTTCACTCTTACTCAAAATTTTACACACCTGATTTAAACTTTGATGCTAGTAATCAATAACGTTACCAAAACCACCAATATTGTACTAGATTGTTTCAGATATATCAAATACATAACTAACTAGATAAAATGGCTCAGAGCTAGCTGGCAAGCGCTGACTTTATTATCTGTTATCTTCACAATGTTGAGTCTGTGAAAACTGTGTGGGGGCTGCAGGGATGACGCCGGATGCAATCTAGCTTGGCCAGTAGGTGGCGCATGCTCCTTTCTTGATTACTGTCTGTTATATTCTAGGCCACAGCCATGTTCTCCAGCCATGACAAAGAAAGTAAAACGAAACCTTCAGTAAGGTTTGCCCTACCCAAACATAAGTAGGGTTCAAAGAGCCAGTCTCCAATGGTAGGTGGAATACAGTGACTTTTTCGCACTGAGTAACCAGAGACAGAAACGGCCAATCAGATGACGAACCGGAAACACGAAACACACTGAACAGAGACAAATGTAAACACAAACATACAACAGGGAACAACATTCCTATTAACCAATCATTATATATATATATATATATATATATATATATATATATATATATATATACACACAGATTCTTCATATATTTATGTGATGCATTTGCCTCCTAATGCATCACATAAGTATATGTGTGTGTATGTGCGTGTGTGTGTGTGTGTGGGTGGGTGTGTGGACCAGTATTACTATCTTTGTGAGAACCAAATGTCCCCACAAGGATAGAAAGATGAAGAAAATTACGCAATGTGTGCTCTGAGCGTCAAGTTTAGCTAATGTGTGGTGAGTGTTCTGGTGCAAAATGGCTGCCGTGCATCACCCAGGTGGATGCTACACATTGGTGGTGGGTGAGATGAGTTTCCGCTCATCAATGTGAAGCACAAACAGGGAGTTTGTTCCAGCACTGGGGAGCTATGGTCGGGACGAGAGAGAACCATTCGCCTGGATAGCAGGATGTGCAATTTATTTATTTATTTCCCCACAACATTACCTTTAAAGTAATGCATGTGATGTGTTCCTGAATGAGTACAGTAAAAAAAGGAAATATGAGGAAAAACAAATGTGTGGGTGCGATGATTAGCCAGAATGCTTTATTGAGGAAACAACGTATAGAATTAATCAGGTGTAAATATAATGTGAGTAAATGTGAACAGCATAGGATTGTTTAGCCATTCATAGCAACCAAAGGCCGTTATTAAAATCACTGTGGTGAATCCAGTGATGGAAGAATAATGGCTCTCTGATGTGATAGTTTCATGCTTCAGACTTCAGTACTTGATAAAGTGATGGCTCATCACTGTACATGCCACTGAGAGACAGTCTTGCTTAAGGTGTGTGTGTGTGTGTGCGTGTGTGTATGTGTGTGTGACCTAATGCATGCCGCTCCACATTTTTCCATGTTTTGCCCCTGTCCCTTAGAGAGTCTGTGCACGCCACCGCGCACGCCGCTGTGTAGAGGCTGGTGATTGGCTGGTAATTCTCAATGGCCCTTGCCGCAATCTAGATATAAAGCCTGACACGTTGAACATAGACATTAAATATTTCTGCATGTTGCTTCCTTTGTAGAAACAAACCACATGAAGACTTTAGCCCTTTGGCTTGAACGTCAGCAAATTATTTCATTATTTTACGATATATGAAGGTCCTTATGTTATTTTTAAAACTAGCTGTACATACTTCTTTGTATTTAATTCAAATGGCAAATATTGTGAACAAATAATATGAGAGCTAGATTGTTTCTGAGTGAGAAATCAGCAAGCTGTACAAACAGGCAGTCTTATCATTGTTCATATTTTTCTGTTTGACGTGCAGCCGAACACTGGAACAGCTGACGCAAGAACATCTTGGAACCTCACGCCTGCTATGAAACTACCATGGAGAATTCAACTAAAATACTGTTTGTTCTACAAGGACTGAATGAGACGATGTCAAGCAAACACACATACTTTTTCCTCACTCTTCCTGTTTACCTTTTCACTGTTTTAGTGAACCTGACTTTGATTGCAACAATTATTTTGGAGAAAACATTCCATGAGCCCATGCTTATATTTCTGTGTAACTTGTGTGTAAATGGCCTATTTGGAACCTCTGCATTTTATCCAAAAATATTGGTGGACCTTTCATCTGAATTGAGTGTTATTTCATATGAAGCTTGCCTGGCCCAAATATTTGTAATATACAGCTATATATTCTGCGAGTTCAATACGCTAGCAGTGATGGCTTATGACAGGTATATCGCGATATGCAAGCCACTCAATTACCACTCTATCATCACGCCTCAGAGGATTGTGAAATTGCTGATTTTTACCTGGCTTTTATCCATCAGTGAATCTGCTATTGGGGTGGTCCTGATAGCCAGATTAACTCTTTGTAGATTCAAAATTGAAAAGCTTTATTGCACAGTTTGGGCAGTGGCAAAGCTGTCATGTATGGACACCACAATCAACAACGTATTCGGGTTCTTTCTCATGTTTTTTCACTTTTCACAGGTAGTGCTGATCTTAATTTCTTATATTAATATCATAAAAGTCTCCGTGCGATAAAAGAAAAAGGATCGGAGCAAGTTCATGCAGAGCTGCTTGCCTCATTTAGTCGCATTGACCTGCTTCTCGGTCGCATTTCTTTTTGACCTCTTGTACGCTCGCTTTGGTCCCACCAGCCATCTGCACACTCTCCGCAATTTCATGTCCCTGGAGTACCTTCTTGTTCCACCGCTCCTAAATCCCCTAATCTATGGCCTGAGACTGAACCAGGTCCGCCGGAGGATCTTTAGAATTTGCAGCCGGAAAATACGTACTCTGAAATAAATATTGTGTGTTCTTTGCTGTACAGGTTGGAAAATTTTGTTTTTTTAGAATCCGTATTTTACATTTGGAGTAGTTATATCGGCGTTTGAATTGCGTAAAAAATCCTATTCCTTAAAAACGCCGTATATCATAAATGTAGACTGCATATCGCACGCATGTATTTTTACTTATGGAATTAGGTTTTAGTTAGTGAAAGAACAAGGGACACATGGTCGACGACGCTGAACCGAACGAAAAGACGTAGATCCCGAATTGTGTGCATTAGGCCTACCTCCAGCATAGCTGCCCAGCACGTGCAGCTGTCAACCGCAGACCACAAGCAATCGTCCTAAAAGCTTTTGAACCACTACCATGGCCCAAGCAGTGCGATTTGAGGAAGGGTTTTCCATAAAAATCCATCCGTACGCATCGCTTAAAGAAAATGTGCGTGGATGTTTCTCTCCCCTACTATGGCATTGTAAGTTACGTAATATGTGCATTTTCATATTTTGTGAAATTTCCACAGCTTGAATGAAGGACACTTTGAAATATGTATGACTGTCAATGTGATATATAGCCTATGACGCAACTAACACAGCTTATATTACACGGCAACTAATATATTACATTTTATTTTACCGTCCGTTCATACTGATGGATATTCATTGCGGTAGTAGGGCTGCAGGTTAAGTAGCTTTCGCAGAGATATAGTGACATTGCCCTGCCTGAGAATCTGCTACTTCGAAGCCCAATAATTTGCGATTATACCATTATCCTGCAGTGTCACTCCGGCTGGTGAGAACTTCTGTTCATTAGTTCAGCGGTTAACTGAAAATTGCTCCACATCATTAAAAATTAAGTAACTATCCAACAATTCACCCTGATTGATAACCACATTTTTCAATGGTTATGTACTCCATGGACCTTAATAAAATGTATTCATATTTTTAAAATGTGCCAACTTTTCATTTGCAATTCTCATTTCTCCTTCTTTGCCGGACTCATTACAAAACAACTTGTTTCGGAAAAAGAAGGCCTTGTATGGACAATGACATTATTGCAAAGTAAATTAATAATAATAAATGAAATAATATATAAAAACGCATTGAAATATTTACCCATAATCCTTTTAAAAATATGACAGATACTTTAATTTAATTCAATTAATGATACAGGAAAAATAATTGAACTCACGCATATTTGTTTCTTTGAGCTGAAATGTATGTGTGTTTGCGTGTATGTATATTTCTGCATGTCTCACTCTAGATTTAATTACCTTATGGTTTACACATTTATATGTATTATTTTTATTATTATCAGTTACTCATACCAAACATGGTACCAAAACAAATTATATCTTAACAACATGTTTTCAATGTACAATAATTAAAAAGTGAAATGGTTTGCAATCAAAACAATTCATTTTCCTATTTTTAAAATTTCACCATATATTGTTTTTTTTTTTTTTAAACATATTGACATGTGATCAACAGGAGGCAAATGCATCACATGAATAGAAGAAGAATCTGAATATCCATCCATCCATCCATTATCTATACCTGCTCATGCTGACTAAGGTCGCGGGGGGTGCTGGAGCCTATCCCAGTGTGCATTGGGCGAGAGGCAGGAATACACCTTCGACAGGCCGCCAATCTATCGCTGGGTACACACACCATTCCCTCACACACTCATACCTATGGGAAACTTTAGAGCCTACCTGCATGTCTTTGGACTGTGGGAGGGTAACTGGAGTACCCGGAGGAAACCCACACAGAAAGGCCCAGATTCAAACCCAGGACCTTTCTGTGAACCAACAGCGCTACCCACTGCATCACTGAATCTGAATATATATATATGCTTTTAAAAAAATCCATGACTTACTTAAAATATTTTAGCTGCACCTGTTTCAGTCACTTGTTTAAATGAGCGCTCTTTGAATAGTTGACATTAGTAGCTAACTAGGTAGCTAGCAACTTAATATATACCACAAAGAGCGCTCATTTAAATGAGTGACTGAAACAGGTTTATCAAAAATATTTTTAGTAAATCAAGGATTTTATTTAAATTTTTTAGCATATATATTCAGATTCTTGTTATATACAATTGACACATTTGCCTCCTGTTGGTCACCTTGTCTATACAGGTGAGACATGAAGTGAGGCATGAAGAAGAGATATGATAAAGAGCTACAACATTAAGATGATGTACAAATGCAACACAAGTGCTAGATGAAAATACAAGTGTAACATGAAAAAGCTAGAAGATCAAGATACAGGGAACTGTATCTTAAGAGATTAGTCTTCAGACCATGGTGGAAAATGGGCAGTGACTGAGTGGTTTGTAGAGGAATGGAAAATTTTTCCACCACTGGGGAGCAAGGGTGGAGATGAGCAAGAACCATTCACCTGGATGGCAGGAAGTGCAATTTATTACTTTTTTCCACAGCATTACCTGTGTGTGTGTGTGTGTGTGTGTGTGTGTGTGTGTGTAAGACTTAATGCACGTAACCTTTTTTCATTTTTTGCCCCTGTACCTTGGATAATCTGCACACGCCGCTGTGTACAGGCTGGTGATTGGCTGTTAATTCTCAATGGCCCTTGAAGCAATCTAGATATAAAGCCTGATGCAGTTAACATAAACATTCAAAATTTCTGCATGTTGCTTTCTCTGGACAGTTAGAAACAAACCAAATAAGGGGATTTCAGCCTTTTGGCTTGAACATCAGGAAATTATTAAATTACTTTCTGACATGAAGGTTTTTTGATGAACTGTTGTAAAATTTCAATCATATAGTTCTTTGCATTTTATTCATATGAGAAATATTGTGGAAAAAATAATATAATCCAAACCAGACAGTAATAAAATTGACACGTCGATCTCATTTTATGTTAAAATTAAAAGCACAATTTGTAGTTTGTTCCTGAGTTTTTCCAACATTAGTACTTTTCTTAGGTACTTCCAAAAATGTAATCCAATTCATATATTTTCATCTTTGATATGGGAATAAATAAGCAGAGAAATGTTTTGTGAGGCCTGTTATTTAGACTTACACATTTGGTGTTCAGTACAAATTAGGTACTGTACACAGAAGCATCAGAAGTGACTGAGGCAGAGCGCTCAGGACCCTAAGAGAAACAAGTAAGAGTTCAGGAATTTAAACTTTGATGCTAGCTATCAATAGGTTACCACAACAATCATTAAAGTACTAGATTGTTCAATTGTGTCAAATACATAACTAACTAGAGAAAACGGCTCAGAGCTAGCTGGCAAGTTCTGACTTTATTATTTGTTCTCGTTACAATGTTGAGTCTGTGGAAACACAGCCATGTCCCTGTGTGCGGGGGTGCTGGGATGACGCCAGATGCAATCTAGCTGTTGTTCCTGGAACAACATTCCTATTAACCAATCACTGCCCTCTGGCGTCATCAACGTGTTCCGAACAACCTACGCCTGAGGCGTTTCAGAATTCTCCAAAATTCCCTGCTTTCCAGAGAGATGACGTATAAAAGGGCCACATGTACTATATTTCATCCCTGTGCTGACCATCCCTCCTCATTCCAACTCACACTGCAGTCATCATAAACTGTTTATTGTGTTTTACTGCCCCAAGTTGATCCCTCATGCTACTTACAACGCCCGTCATAAATCACCAAGACCACACCCATATAATCAGACTACAAGTTTGATTTGCCCTCTGACCTCTCTATCACTGCTGTCCACTGACCTTATGGCCAGCGAGGTTAAGGACACAAGTACAGTATAAGGTGACTGTACCCATCCCAAATTAGCAGTTCCCCACCCAGACCAGAAGGGATAAGTTCCTGAATTGCATGGTCAATTCCCCAGGGTTTTCAGTATTTGGTGTGCGTCAATACCGATGAACGTAAAAACGTTATATGCATGTTACTGTCTGCATGGGAATATATCTGACTGTATGAAGTAAATCTGATTAACAACTGCCCTTCTTAACGGTCCACATGTAGAATACCTAATGTATAGGCCTAGGCGTTTGATTCAAATATAAGCACTGGCACGCAAATGTTATTTAATTACAGGCTGTCAAGTACATTATTGCCGCCGTTTCCGATATAACGGTAGTATTGGGATGGCAGGCATGTCATCCATCTTTAAAATATAACAGCACATGCCGGTAGGCCCGCTCTGATGAACCCGCACCCCACGTTTATAAGTGTATTGCAACGCGCATGCGCAGCCCATGGCAAGATGGCAGTGCCCTCTGTATTGTTTTTAGCATAGCCACCTAGCTTACTACAGAGAGTGTTTAGCCTGCTACAGTTAGCATCTAAGTGACTACTGCAGGTTAATGTAGTTATAGCACTGTATAAATGGCTGATAATATTATTGATATGTTCAGATTCACAATAAAATGCCTTTTAAATACAGCTACATTGCAGTCAGATAAGCTTTCTTTATTTGTATATGTTACTACACTTGGAAATAATCACCTTGTTTATAAAGTATGTATACACCGCTTCCTTTTTAGCAACCACACCCTGAAACCACACACCTTGAAAACATCACCCTCAAATACAATACCAACCGCAGATTGAGATCATATTGTTGTGTTGTGTATGTCATCAAAATATAAACTGGACGTTGAGACTCTGTATTCTTACCGCTACCCCACCGCGACAGCAAGAGATCCTGAACCTGTGCATTTCGACCCTGAATGAGCACAGCAAATAACCCTACAGTCTTTGATAGATAAGCTCTTGGGTAGCTCCCCATTTCAGTTCATAACACTGAACAAAATCTTTGATTTAAAATGGAATTTAAAAAATGGTGTGCTCTTGTAAAAACGTATAGTAGAGATGTATGCTCTCTAGAGATTGGTGATCTTGGAACTGGGGGAACAAAGCAACAGTAAAGACCAGGTTAAAACATAGTATATGGCTGGACCTAACACACGTGATCCGGCCGACCAATGGTGTAACTTCATAACTCGGCCGACCAATGGTGTAACTTCATCACTCAGTCACTCAGGCACTCAGTCACAGACATTCGCGTTTGTAGGGCTGGCCCCACTGTTGCGGTCCAGCCAAAAAACACAAATGGCTTTCCAAAAATGAAAACAAGGAGAGGAATGGATTAAAAAGACTTTATTGTAATGGCTATAATATTTTTAAAAAGCCAACAAGTTTTGGCAACAGCTGGTCTTCATTGGGGCTTAAAAGAAGGAAGTTCAGGTGTGGTCTCACCTCTTTAGACATTGTTACAAATAGGAGGCAAATGCGTGAAAATATTTTAGCTGCACTTGTTTCAGTCACTCGTTTTGAGCACTCTTTTTCGTTTATATTGGTAGCTAGCTAACTACCAAATGTGACGAGAATGTTTTTTCTTGATATGTGAAATATTTTCCCATTCAAGCGTGTTTAACATCCAGGCGCTCGGAAGGTGCGCGCTTAACCTTTTATCTACGCTTTGGAAAACCTAACGCGGGACAAGGATTGTGGTTTTTAACCATGAAGCAGTTTCATTGTGCAAATGCCGAGCCTAAAATTGTGCAGGCTACAGTCTGCCAGGCACATACCTGTGTGTGTGCGAGAGAATTAAGGCTATACAGGGTTTGCTAACAAAATCACTTTACATGAAAAATGAATCCATCTTAATGACGATTTAGGTCGTACCTCAGACAGAGCAAAACCGATATCAGCTCCAAATGTAAAATTCAAAGCACGGATTTTAAAAATTAAAATTAAAAACAGCTAAGTAGACACGATATTCATTTCAGAGCACGTACTTTCTGGCTGCGAATTCTAAAGATTCTCCGGCGGATCTGCTTCATTCTCAGGCCATAGATGAGGGGGTTTAGGAGCGGTGGAACAATGAGGTACTCCAAGGACATGGCATTGCGGAGAGTGTGGAAACGGCTGGTGGGACCATAGCGAGCGTACATGACGTCAAAAACGAATGCGATTAAGAAACTGGTCAATGCGATTAAATGGGGCAAACAGGTCTGCATGAATTTATTCCATTCTTCCTGCGATCGCACAGAGGCTTTTATTATATTAACATAAGAAATTAAGATAAGCACTGCTTGTGAAATGTGAAAAAATACGAGAATGGACCCGTATACGTTGTTGATAGTGGTGTCCACACATGACAGCTTTACCACTGCCCAAGCTGTGCAGTAAATCTTTTCAATTTTGAATCCACAGAGCGGTAATCTGGCTATCAGGATCACTGCAATAGCCGATTCACTCATGGAAAAAAGCCAGGTCAAAAGCAGCAATTTCACAATCTTCTGAGGCGTGATGGTGGAGTGATAATTGAGCGGCTTGCATATCGCGATATACCTGTCATAAGCCATCACTGATAGCGTTGTGAACTCGCAGAATATGTAACTGTATAATACAAAAATTTGGGCCAAGCAAGCTCCATACGGAATAACACTCAATTCAGATAAAAGGTCCACCAATATTTTAGGATAAAATGTAGAGGCACCGCATATCCCATTTACACACAAGTTACACAGAAGTATAAGCATGGGCTCATGGAGCGTTTTCTCCAAAATAATTGTCGCAATCAAAGTCAGGTTCACTATAATTGTAAAAATGTAAACGAGATGAGTGACAGCAAAGTATGTGTGTTTGCTTGACATTGTCTCGTTTAATCCTTGTAGAACAAACAGTATTTTAGTTGAATTCTCCATGGTAGTTTTATAGCAGGTGTGAGGTTCCCAGATGTTCTTGTGTTAGCTGTTCCAGTGTTCTCCTGCACCACAAACAGAAAGAAAGAGACTGGGAACAATGGTCAGACTGCCTGTTCGTAAAGCCTGCACATTTCCTACTCAGAAATAATCCAGCTCTAATATTATTTACTTACAATAGTTGTCATCTGAATTAAACGCAAAGAACTATATGGTTGAAATCCTACTACAGATCTTCAAAATAACATAGAAACCTTCATATATATCGGAAAATAATAAAAAAATAAAATACTTTGCTGACATTTAAGCCAAATGGCTAAAGTCCTCATTTAGTTTATTTCTAACTGCACAAATAAAGTAACACGCAGAAATATTTAATGTCTAAGTTCACCACGTCTGGCTTTATATCTGAATTTTGTTAAGGGCCATTGAGAATTACCAGCCAATCACAGACTCTCTAAGCGACAGGAGCAAAAAATGAAAACAGGCCACCTTCTCCATGTGCACCAATGTGGGGCCCCATCTGGATTTGGGGGGGGGGGGGGCGGTAGATGGATATGCATTAAGTCTGTCATGACCACACACACAAACACACACACACACACCTTATGCAATACTGTCTCTAAGTGGCATGCACAGTGATTAACCATCACTTTATCAAGTACTGAAGTTTGAAGCATGAAACTGTCACATCAGGGGGCCATTATTCCTCCATCATTGGACTCATCACAGTGATTTTAATAACGGCCTCTGGTTGTTCTGAATGGGTAGAAAATGAGGACCGTTGCTGGTCACTCACTCATATCGTAATACGCTTGATAAATTTTATACATTGTTTTCTCAATGAAGCATTCTGGCTAATCTTCACACCCACACATTTGTTTTTCCTCATAACTCACACTTTACCCATTCAGTGACACATCACATGCATCATTTAAAAGCTAATGTTGTGGGGGTTAAAAATGATAAACTGCACTTCCTGGTATCCTGGTATCCTGAACTCGGTCTCTGCTCATTTACCACCATGGTCTGAAGATGCGTCTCTTCAGACTCTACCTTCCCTTCAGCTAGCTAGTAATATAAACTACAAAAAGTGTGCATTTAAACATGTGACTGAAACAGGTGTAGCTAAAATATTTCCTGCAAATCAAGGATTTTTTTTTTTTTTTGTATATGAATGTCCAGATTCTTATATTCATGTGATGCATTTGCCACCTGTTGGTCACCTTGTCGATATGCAAAAAAATAAAAAATATATAAATAAAAAAGCACTATAAGGTGAACATGAAAAGCTAGGAAAATCAATAGATTTGAGTCTGAAACACTTTTTTCATTTTTGTATTATTGGGATGGCAGGTATGCCATCCCGCCAAGTTATGCTTTAGCCCGGGCGGCATGCCCCATACCTATACAGCACCTACAGAAATACCCACACTGACCACAGACTCTCAGCCCTTTACAACATTAAATTCTGTACCTTCTCTCCCCCAGACAGAATTCACAAACAACTTTACACCTCTGCACAATAAAGCCCCAAACCTAATGGAATTTTGCGATTTTCCCTTCTTTTTCTTCTTCTTCTTTTTCTTGCGAGATTACATCATCACAATGCCGTAAGCCCACAAACAATATGTCTCCCCATTGGACATTTACGTACACCAGTCAATCGTCTAGTTACACCAGCATGCACACAGTTCTTTAAACATACTGTGTACAAAAACCATACATTACTGTAAAACAGCTGAAATTTTTCAGTAAGATTATTCCCATTATAAATGATTGACATTTCACACTTCGATATGACTGATATGCTTTGAATGACCACATTCTCTTTACACGGTATGATGAAAAAGCACAGGGCCATGTTACTTGAAAGAATTTAGGAAGCACTGGGTAGCAGCATTGCTTTGGAATACAGCATGTTTCATTTGTGTTAGCTGAGGTAGCCAATATTGTTTGTTGTAACTTGGTGTAATTTTGATATCATAACGTTTAATGGAAGGCCTAGATTTTGCAATGGTTAATGACTTACAGTGCTTTATATGTGTCAGTAACTTGGAATGTTTGTACGTTGAAAACGTGTCTTTCTTCAGATAGAAAGCTATAACAGCGCTAACCTGCAGTAGCCACTTACAAGTTAACTCACGCAGGCTAAACACTCACTGTAGTTATTTATAGATGGCTATTCTAAAAGCAATACACAGGGCGCTGCCATCTTGTATGGTCTGCGCATGCGGGTTTTAATACACTTTTAAACGTGGACCGCGCAGTTATCAGACCAGAAATACCGGCATGCCTGTTATATTTTGAATACTACAGTTAAATCGCAGCAATAATGTACTTGACAACCAGTAATTAAATAACATTTGCGTGCCGATGCTTATATTTGAATCAAACATAAAGCGGTAAATGCATAGCCTATACGGTTAATTCATGTGTGGACCAAATAAATGTAATGGACCGTTACAAGGATAAAAGAACCGCAGTTGTTAAACAGATTAACCTTATACAACTACATATATTCTCATGGAGAAATTAACATGCATATAACGTTTTTACTTACATCGATATTGACGCACACCACAGACTAAAAAGCCTGGGGAATTGTCTGTCCTGTTTAGGATCTTATCTCTTCTGGTCTGGGTGGGGAGCTGATCATTTGGGAGGGGTACAGTTACCTTCTACTGTACCTGTGTCCTTAAGATCATTGGCCTTAAGGTCAATGGACAGTAGTTGTGATGGTCAGGTCAGAGGGCAAATCATGACTTGCAGTCTGATTATATGGGCGTGGTCTTGGTGATTTATGACAAGTCATGTAAGTAGTTGGGGGATGTAGTTGGGGCAGTAAACCAGAATAAACTGTTTGTATTTATTTTATTTTTTATGGCAACTACAGTGTGAGTTGGAATGAGGAGGGATGGTCAGCACAGGAAACAGACAATTAAATCTACAACATGTGGCCCTTTTATACAATTACCTTAAATGAAAGTGTTTGTAATATTTTTAAATGGATTACGGTAAGTTCTTAAATGGGCTCATTTATTTATTTATTTAAAATAATAATAATAATAATAATAATATTTGCAGTGAGGTCATGTCCATGTAAGGTCTTTTATTTTCAGAAAGAAGTTGCTTTGTAATGAGTGCTGCAAAGAAGAGGAAATGAAAATTGAAATGAAAATGAAAATTGCAAACAAAAAAAGTTGGCACATTCAAAAAATATAATTACATTTTATTAAGGTCCACAGGGTACATAGCCATTCATAAAATAGTGGTTATCAGTCAGGGTGAATTATTGGGTAGTTCCTTCATTTTTAATGATGCGGAGTAATTTTTAGTTAACAGCTGAACTAATGAACAGAAGTTCTCAGCACCCGGAGTGACACTGCAGGATAATGGTATAATTGCAGAGTACTGGGTTTAGAAGTAGCAGATGTGAATCCCACACAGGACAATGTCATTATATCTCTACGAAGGATTGCGGTTTTTTTAAACATGAAGCAGTTTCATTGCGTAAATTTAAAAAAATGCGCAGGCCACTGTCTGTCAGGCGCATTCCTGCATGTCTACGAGAGAATGAATTAAATTAGGCTATACAGGGTTCGCTAACAAAATCACTTCACAAGAAAAATGAATCCATCATCATGAAGATAGTAGGTAGTAGGCTAAACGAGACGAGTCGACTCACGACAATTCAAACGCCCACATGTCAGCTCCAAATGTAAAATTCAATCAATCACGTATTATTATTATTATTATTTTATTTTTTTAAGCTATCTTTTCCAGCCTGGACAGCAAAGTAGACAGAATATTCATTTCAGGGCACGTATTTTCCGGCTGCGAATTCTAAATATTCTCCTGCGGACCTGGTTCAGTCTGAGGCCATAAATGAGGGGATTTAGGAGCGGTGGAACAACGATGTAGTCCAGGGACATGACATTGCGGAGAGCCTGCAAACGGCTGGTGGGACCATAGCGAGCGAACAAGAGGTCAAAAATGAATGCAAACAAGAAGCTGATCACTGCGATTAAATGGGGAAAACAGCTCTGCATGAATTTACGCCGATCTGCCCGCGATCGCACAGAGATTTTTATGATATTGACATAGGAAATCAAGATCAGCACTACCTGTGAAAAGTGAAAAATCATGAACATGTACCCGTACACGTTGTTGATAGTGGTGTCCACACATGACAGTTTTATCACGGCCCAAGCTGTGCAGTAAATCTTGTCAATTTTGTATCCGCAGAGGGGTAGTCTGACTACAAGACCCACCAAAACAACTGCTTCACAAATGGATAAAAGCCAGGTAAAAAGAAGCAATTGCATTACTTTCTGAGGCGTGATGGTGGAGTGGTAATTGAGCGGCTTGCATATCGCGACATACCTGTCGTAAGCCATCATTGCTAATGTAGTAAATTCACAGAAAACGTAGCTGTATAATACAAATATTTGGGCCAGGCAAGCTTCATACGGAATAACACTCAAGTCAGATGAAAGGTCCACCAATATTTTGGGATAAAATGCAGAGGCACCCCATAGCCCATTTACACACAAGTTACACAGAAATATAAGCATGGGCTCATGGAGTGTTTTCTCCAAAATAATTGTTGTAATCAAAGTCAGGTTCACTAAAACAGTGAAAAGGTAAAAAAATAGAGCGGGGAAAAAGTATGTTTGTTTGCTTGACACTGTCTCGTTGAGTCCTTGTAGAACAAACAGTATTTTAGTTGAATTCTCCATGGTAGTTTTATAGCAGGAGTGAGATTCCGAGATGTTCTTCCGTTAGCTGTTCCAGTGCTCGCTTGCACCACTAACAGAAAAAGGAGATTGTGAACAATGATAAGACTGCCTGTTTGCAAGGCTTGCAGATTTCCTACCCAAAAATCATCAAGCTCGAATATTATTTGTTCACAATATTTGTCATTTGAATTAAATGCAAAGAACTACATGGTTGAAATCCGCCGGCAGGTCTTCAAAATAACTTAGAAACCTTAATATATTTTAAAATTATGAAATAATTTCCTGACATTCAAGTCAAAGAAAGTAACACAGAAATTGTTAATGTCTATGTTCAATGCGTCAGGCTTTATATCTGGACTTCGTCAAGCGCCATTGAGAATTACCAGCCAATCGCCGGCCTGTACACAGCGGCGTTTGGAATGGCGTGCACAGACTCTCTACGGGACAGGGGCAGATGACAGATACCATGCCTTGGTTGGGTAGTATGATCCACCAACGTTGCCTCTTTCTCCATAGGAAACAATAACAACCAGCGATGACATGCACTGGTCAGGGAGCGATGGCAATCCAATGGTTAGGAGTTGTTTACGCGTATACGCTCTTCTTCATGCCCGTTCTCGACAACCCACATGCAGAGATTGAAAAAAGATTGATCAAGTTATCCGCACTTAAAAATACTTGCGCTTTTAATACTCCAATAAATAAACAAACAAACAAATAAATAAATACTCCACAATGCAGGATTAAATAGGTTACTTCAACAGTATTAAGTTAAATGCATGCCGTTTTATTAATTCCATAAAATAATCAAATCAAGTAGTTTTGAAAAAACTCAACTAGGGTTTTTAAGCCCTGCTTCCCAGGTATTCATGCAAATGTGGTTGAGTGTTTTTACAGTAGGAATAGGGAATTATGGGATGGTAAAATCCGCCAAAATGGTCATTCAATTTTATACAAACCACTTTTTAAAAATCAATAAAATCATGAAGTCGAACTGTTTTCTGCAAAGTCCAATATATTCTTGAAGAAGACATTCCCATGTATTCATGTAGCCTACTGATTTTGCGCATATTTACTGTAGCAATTTGTAATTATGAGATAGCAAAATCCTCTATAATGGCCATTCTATCCTACGCATGGCACTTTTAAAAATTCAATAAAATAATTAAGTCAAACTGTTTTGTGAAAATTGTTTATATTGTTTCATTGTATTTTAAAAAGTGTCATGTGTAGGATTGAATGGCCATTTTGCATCATTTTTTAAACCAAAATAGGCCGCCCTAGTAAAAATTCGCCCTATAATGGTAATAGTCAGTTTATTTAGGGAAGAAATTAAGAAAGTACAACGCTTTATAAATCACTCCGCTCAAAAATACTACATTTCCTTATTGTTGACAAGCGTTGCACTCATGTTACGCGATGCCCTTTCTAAAGTATTTGCGTCAGAGTTCATCGTTAGTCAGACAGATCACTAAACGCTAAAATGAACTAGGTCCTGGTTTATGAATGAATTCCGATGCGAAGCACCCGGCCAGTTAGCTAGCCAACTATGTTGTCTATAGAACTGAGTAAAACTGAATTATATAACACGAACAATTATAGGATTTTGTATCTGACAGGTTTAAATTCAATCATTAATGCCAACAACATTTCTAACTGATTAGATGTAGATAATCTATCATATACATGCTACATGAATAGTGATTCCAACTTGTGAACCAGAGGTGGTAGCCAAAACCTAGGCCACGTCATTTTCTCCTTCCCCTGTCTTTAGCCCTCTCCATATTTTGAATTTATCCACTTTTTATCCAGTATAGCTGCTACTGGATCTGGCTCACTACTCTTTATTACGATGTCACTGACAGCAGCAGGATGAATTCTGAAATGTAAATAAACATCTTAACTGCTTTAATCAAACCAAGTGCCTCAAAACTCATTGGTTGGAGCTTCATCTTGAAGTAGGACAAAGAGCCCAAATATAGTGATAAAGCCACCAAGGAGTTTTTCGGGGCAAACTGGAATGTTCTTAACTGGCTAAGTTAATCACCTCAACTAAAATCCAATAGAACATACTTTTCACTTTGTTGAAGACAAAACTGAAGGCAAAAAGCCCAGAAACAAATGGGGACAGCAGACGACTGCAGTACAGGCCTGGCAGAGAATCACCAGGGAAGATACCCAGAGTCTGGTGATCTCTATGGGTCACAGATTTTGGGCAGTTACGGAATGCAAGAGATTTGCAAACAAGTACTAAGCATGATGACTCTATTTAAGATTATGTTAATTTGGTCAGTTACTAATGGCCTCCCAACATGGGGAGACAATAGACTGTAATTCTACACGGATCTATCAATACGGGTTATCAGTCAGGGTGATTTATTGGATAATTCCTTCATTTTTAATGATGTGGAGCAATTTCTAGTTAACAGCTGAACTAATGAACAGAAGTTCTCAGCAGCCGGAGTGACACTGCAGGATAATGGTATAATTGCAGAGTACTGGGTTTAGAAGTAGCAGATGTGAATCCCACACAGGACAATGTCATTATATCTCTGGGAAAGCTACTTAATCTGCAGGCCTACTGCCGCAATGAATATCCATCAGTATGAACGGACGGTAAAAGAAAATGTAACATGTTAGTTGCTGAGTAATGTAAGCTGTGTTAGTTGGGTTATAGGCTATATATCACTTTTGCAATCATAAATCCCTCCCTCTCAAAGTCTCCTTTATTCAAGCTGTGGAAATTTCACAAAATATGAAAATGCATATATTACGTAATTTACAATGCCATTGATATATTTGGGGAGAGAAACATCCACGCACATTTTCTTGAAGCAATGAGTACAGCTGGATTTTTTGTGGGAATCCCCTCCTCAAATCGCACTGACTGGGCCATGGTAGTGGTTGAACAGGACGATTGCTTGGAGTCAAGGCCGCGGTCCCGTGAGTTTTGCAGCTGACAGCAGCACGCGCTGGGGAGCTGCCAGAGGTAATCCACACCATGCATGATCTAGGGCCTACGTCTTTTCGTCCGGTTCAGCGTCGTCGTCCATGTGTCCCTTGTTCATCAACTAAATCCCAATTCCCTTAGTAAAAATAAATGTATTCGATACGCAGTCAACTTCCACGATATACGGCATTCTTTGCAGCATAGGATTTTTTTACGCAATTTATTTCGATATATTGAATTTATCGTTAATTTAAAAATTTTTTTTTTTACAGATGATGTAGGGTAGTCCTATATTCAATCGTGTTTAATTTACAGGCGCTTGGAAGGTGCGCGGCTGACCATTTAGCCTATCCGCTTGGAAAACCTAACGAAGGATTGCGGTTTTTTAAAATATGAAGCAGTTTCATTGCGTAAATTTAAAAAATGCGCAGGCCACTATATGTCAGTCACATTCCTGCATGTCTACGAGAGAATGAATTAAAGTAGGCTATACAGGGTTCGCTAACAAAATCACTTCACAAGAAAAATGAATCCATCATCATGAAGATAGTAGGTAGTAGGCTAAATGAGACGAGTCGACTCATGACAATACAAACGCCCACATATCAGCTCCAAATGTAAAATTCAATCAATCACGGATTATTATTATTATTATTTTTTTTTTTTAAAGCTATCTTTTCCAGCCTGGACAGCAAAATAGACAGAATATTCATTTCAGGGCACGTATTTTGCTGCTGCGAATTCTAAATATTCTCCTGCGGACCTGGTTCAGTCTGAGGCCATAAATGAGGGGATTTAGGAGCGGTGGAACAACGATGTAGTCCAGGGACATGAAATTGCGGAGAGCCTGCAAACGGCTGGTGGGACCATAGCGAGCGAACAAGACGTCAAAAAGAAATGCGAACAAGAAGCTGGTCACTGCGATGAAATGGGGAAAACAGCTCTGCATGAACTTATTCCGATCTGCCTGTGATCGCACAGAGACTTTTATGATATTGATATAGGAAATAAAGATCAGCACTACCTGTGAATAGTGAAAAATCATGCACATGTACCCGTATACGTTGTTGATAGTGGTGTCCACACATGACAGCTTCACCACTGCCCAAGTTGTGCAGTAAATCTTGTCAATTTTGTATCTGCAGAGGGGTAGTCTGGCTACAAGACCCACCAAAACAACTGCTTCACAAATGGATAAAAGCCAGGTAAAAATAAGCAATTGCATTACCTTCTGAGGCGTGATGGTGGAGTGGTAATTGAGCGGCTTGCATATCGCGACATACCTGTCATAAGCCATTACTGCTAACGTAGTAAATTCTAAGTGTATGTAGCAGGATAATACAAATATTTGGGCCAGGCAAGCTTCATACGAAATAACACTCAAGTCAGATGAAAGGTCCACCAGTATTTTGGGATAAAATGTAGAGGCACCAAATATCCCATTTACACACAAGTTACACAGAAATATAAGCATGGGCTCATGGAGCGTTTTCTCCAAAAGAATTGTTGTAATCAAAGTCACGTTCACTAAAACTGTGAAAAGGTAAACAAATAGAGCGAGGAAAAAGTATGTTTGTTTGCTTGACATTGTCTCGTTTAATCCTTGTAGGACAAATTGTATTTTAGTTGAATTCTCCATGGTAGTTTTATAGCAGGAGTGAGGTTCCGAGATGTTCTTCCGTTAGCTGTTCCAGTGCTCGCTTGCACCACTAACTGAAAAAGATTGTGAACAATGATAAGACTGCCTGTTTGCAAGGCTTGCAGATTTCCTACCCAAAAATCATCAAGCTCGAATATTATTTGTTTACAATATTTGTCATTTGAAATCCGCCGACAGGTCTTCAAAATAACATAGAAACCTTCATATATTTTAAAATTCTGAAATAATTTCCTGACATTCAAGCCAAAGAAAGCAGCACATAGAAATTGTTAATGTCTATGTTCAATGCGTCAGGCTTTATATCTGGACTTCGTCAAGCGCCATTGAGAATTACCAGCCAATCACCGGCCTGTACACAGCGGCGTTTGGAATGGCGTGCACAGACTCTCTACGGGACAGGGGCAGATGACAGATACCATGCCTTGGTTGGGTAGTATGATCCACCAACGTTGCCTCTTTCTCCATAGGAAAAAATAACAACCAGCGATGACATGCACTGGTCAGGGAGCGATGGCAGTCCAATGATTAGGAGTTGTTTACGCCGTCTACGTATACGCTCTTCTTCATGCCCGTTCTCGACAACCCACATGCAGAGATTGAAAAAAGATTGATCAAGTTATCCGCACTTAAAAATACTTGCGCTTTTAATACTCCAATAAACAAACAAACAAATAAATAAATACTCCACAATGCAGGATTAAATAGGTTACTTCAACAGTATTAAGTTAAATGCATGCCGTTTTATTAATTCCATAAAATAATCAAATCAAGTAGTTTTGAAAAAACTCAACTAGGGTTTTTAAGCCCTGCTTCCCAGGTATTCATGCAAATGTGGTTGAGTGTTTTTACAGTAGGAATAGGGAATTATGGGATGGTAAAATCCGCCAAAATGGTCATTCAATTTTATACAAACCACTTTTTAAAAATCAATAAAATCATGAAGTCAAACTGTTTTCTGCAAAGTCCAATATATTCTTGAAGAAGACATTCCCATGTATTCATGTAGCCTACTGATTTTGCGCATATTTACTGTAGCAATTTGTAATTATGAGATAGCAAAATCCTCCATAATGGCCATTCTGTCCTACGCATGGCACTTTTAAAAATTCAATAAAATAATTAAGTCAAACTGTTTTCTGAAAATGGTTTATATTGTTTTATTGTATTTTAAAAAGTGTCATGTGTAGGATTGAATGGCCATTTTGGATCATTTTTTAAACCAAAATAGGCCGCCCTAGTAAAAATTCGGCCTATAATGGTAATAGTCTGTTTATTTAGGGAAGAAATTAAGAAAATACAACGCTCTATAAATCACTCGGCTCAAAAGTACTACATTTCCTTATTGTTGACAAGCGTTGCACTCATGTTACGCGATGCCCTTTCTAAAGTATTTGCGTCAGAGTTCATCATTAGTCAGACAGATCACTAAACGCTAAAATTAACTAGGTCCTGGTTTATGAATGAATTCCGATGCGAAGCACCCGGCCAGTTAGCTAGCCAACTATGTTGTCTATAGAACTGAGTAAAACTGAATTATATAACACGAACAATTATAGGATTTTGTATCTGACAGGTTTAAATTCAATCATTAATGCCAACAACATTTCTAACTGATTAGATGTAGATAATCTATCATATACATGCTAAATGAATAGTGATTCCAACTTGTGAACCAGAGGTGGTAGCCAAAACCTAGGCCACGTCATTTTCTCCTTCCCCTGTCTTTAGCCCTCTCCATATTTTGAATTTATCCACTTTTTATCCAGTATAGCTGCTACTGGATCTGGCTCACTACTCTTTATTACGATGTCACTGACAGCAGCAGGATGAATTCTGAAATGTAAATAAACATCTTAACTGCTTTAATCAAACCAAGTGCCTCAAAACTCATTGGTTGGAGCTTCATCTTGAAGTAGGACAAAGAGCCCAAATATAGTGATAAAGCCACCAAGGAGTTTTTCAGGGCAAACTGGAATGTTCTTAACTGGCTAAGTTAATCACCTCAACCAAAATCCAACAGAACATACATTTCACTTTGTTGAAGACAAAACTGAAGGCAAAAAGCCCAGAAACAAATGGGGACAGCAGACGACTGCAGTACAGGCCTGGCAGAGAATCACCAGGGAAGATACCCAGAGTCTGGTGATCTCTATGGGTCACAGATTTTGGGCAGTTACGGAATGCAAGAGATTTGCAAACAAGTACTAAGCATGGTGACTCTATTTAAGATTATGTTCATTTGGTCAGTTACTAATGGCCTCTCAACATTGGGAGACAAAAGACTGTCATTCTACACGGATCTATCAATACGGGTTATCAGTCAGGGTGATTTATTGGATAATTCCTTCATTTTTAATGATGTGGAGCAATTTTAGTTAACAGCTGAATTAATGAACAGAAGTTCTCAGCAGCCGGAGTGACACTGCAGGATAATGGTATAATTACAGAGTACTGGGTTTAGAAGTAGCAGATGTGAATCCCACACAGGACAATGTCATTATATCTCTGGGAAAGCTACTTAATCTGCAGGCCTACTGCCGCAATGAATATCCATCAGTATGAACGGACGGTAAAAGAAAATGTAACATGTTAGTTGCTGAGTAATGTAAGCTGTGTTAGTTGGGTTATAGGCTATATATCACTTTGGCAATCATAAATCCCTCCCTCTCAAAGTCTCCTTTATTCAAGCTGTGGAAATTTCACAAAATATGAAAATGCATATATTACGTAATTTACAATGCCATTGATATATTTGGGGAGAGAAACATCCACGCACATTTTCTTGAAGCAATGAGTACAGCTGGATTTTTTGTGGGAATCCCCTCCTCAAATCGCACTGACTGGGCCATGGTAGTGGTTGAACAGGACGATTGCTTGGAGTCAAGGCCGCGGTCCCGTGAGTTTTGCAGCTGACAGCAGCACGTGCTGGGGAGCTGCCAGAGGTAATCCACACAATGCATGATCTAGGGCCTACGTCTTTTCGTCCGGTTCAGCGTCGTCGTCCATGTGTCCCTTGTTCATCAACTAAATCCCAATTCCCTTAGTAAAAATAAATGTATTCGATACGCAGTCAACTTCCACGATATACGGCATTCTTTGCAGCATAGGATTTTTTTACGCAATTTATTTCGATATATTGAATTTATCGTTAATTTAAAAAAATTTTTTTTTACAGATGATGTAGGGTAGTCCTATATTCAATCGTGTTTAATTTACAGGCGCTTGGAAGGTGCGCGGCTGACCATTTAGCCTATCCGCTTGGAAAACCTAACGAAGGATTGCGGTTTTTTAAAATATGAAGCAGTTTCATTGCGTAAATTTAAAAAATGCGCAGGCCACTATATGTCAGTCACATTCCTGCATGTCTACGAGAGAATGAATTAAAGTAGGCTATACAGGGTTCGCTAACAAAATCACTTCACAAGAAAAATGAATCCATCATCATGAAGATAGTAGGTAGTAGGCTAAATGAGACGAGTCGACTCATGACAATACAAACGCCCACATATCAGCTCCAAATGTAAAATTCAATCAATCACGGATTATTATTATTATTATTTTTTTTTTTTAAAGCTATCTTTTCCAGCCTGGACAGCAAAGTAGACAGAATATTCATTTCAGGGCACGTATTTTGCGGCTGCGAATTCTAAATATTCTCCTGCGGACCTGGTTCAGTCTGAGGCCATAAATGAGGGGATTTAGGAGCGGTGGAACAACGATGTAGTCCAGGGACATGAAATTGCGGAGAGCCTGCAAACGGCTGGTGGGACCATAGCGAGCGAACAAGACGTCAAAAAGAAATGCGAACAAGAAGCTGGTCACTGCGATGAAATGGGGAAAACAGCTCTGCATGAACTTATTCCGATCTGCCTGTGATCGCACAGAGACTTTTATGATATTGATATAGGAAATAAAGATCAGCACTACCTGTGAATAGTGAAAAATCATGCACATGTACCCGTATACGTTGTTGATAGTGGTGTCCACACATGACAGCTTCACCACTGCCCAAGTTGTGCAGTAAATCTTGTCAATTTTGTATCTGCAGAGGGGTAGTCTGGCTACAAGACCCACCAAAACAACTGCTTCACAAATGGATAAAAGCCAGGTAAAAATAAGCAATTGCATTACCTTCTGAGGCGTGATGGTGGAGTGGTAATTGAGCGGCTTGCATATCGCGACATACCTGTCATAAGCCATTACTGCTAACGTAGTAAATTCTAAGTGTATGTAGCAGGATAATACAAATATTTGGGCCAGGCAAGCTTCATACGAAATAACACTCAAGTCAGATGAAAGGTCCACCAGTATTTTGGGATAAAATGTAGAGGCACCAAATATCCCATTTACACACAAGTTACACAGAAATATAAGCATGGGCTCATGGAGCGTTTTCTCCAAAATAATTGTTGTAATCAAAGTCACGTTCACTAAAACTGTGAAAAGGTAAACAAATAGAGCGAGGAAAAAGTATGTTTGTTTGCTTGACATTGTCTCGTTTAATCCTTGTAGAACAAATTGTATTTTAGTTGAATTCTCCATGGTAGTTTTATAGCAGGAGTGAGGTTCCGAGATGTTCTTCCGTTAGCTGTTCCAGTGCTCGCTTGCACCACTAACTGAAAAAGATTGTGAACAATGATAAGACTGCCTGTTTGCAAGGCTTGCAGATTTCCTACCCAAAAATCATCAAGCTCGAATATTATTTGTTTACAATATTTGTCATTTGAAATCCGCCGACAGGTCTTCAAAATAACATAGAAACCTTCATATATTTTAAAATTCTGAAATAATTTCCTGACATTCAAGCCAAAGAAAGCAGCACATAGAAATTGTTAATGTCTATGTTCAATGCGTCAGGCTTTATATCTGGACTTCGTCAAGCGCCATTGAGAATTACCAGCCAATCACCGGCCTGTACACAGCGGCGTTTGGAATGGCGTGCACAGACTCTCTACGGGACAGGGGCAGATGACAGATACCATTCCTTGGTTGGGTAGTATGATCCACCAACGTTGCCTCTTTCTCCATAGGAAACAATAACAACCAGCGATGACATGCACTGGTCAGGGAGCGATGGCAATCCAATGGTTAGGAGTTGTTTACGCGTATACGCTCTTCTTCATGCCCGTTCTCGACAACCCACATGCAGAGATTGAAAAAAGATTGATCAAGTTATCCGCACTTAAAAATACTTGCGCTTTTAATACTCCAATAAACAAACAAACAAACAAATAAATAAATACTCCACAATGCAGGATTAAATAGGCTACTCCAACAGTATTAAGTTAAATGCATGCCGTTTTTTAATTCCATAAAATAATCAAATCAAGTAGTTTTGAAAAAACTCAACTAGGGTTTTTAAGCCCTGCTTCCCAGGTATTCATGCAACGGTGCTTGAGTATTTTTACAGTAGGAATAGGGAATTATGGGATGGTAAAATCCTCCAAAATGGTCATTCAATTTTATACAAACCACTTTTTAAAAATCAATAAAATCATGAAGTCAAACTGTTTTCTGCAAAGTCAAATATATTCTTGAAGAAGACATTCCCATGTATTCATGTAGCCTACTGATTTTGCGCATATTTACTAGCAATTTGTAATTATGAGATAGCAAAATCCTCCATAATGGCCATTCTATCCTACGCATGGCACTTTTAAAAATTCAATAAAATAATTAAGTCAAACTGTTTTCTGAAAATGGTTTATATTGTTTTATTGTATTTTAAAAGTGTCATGTGTAGGATTGAATGGCCATTTTGGATCATTTTTTAAACCAAAATAGGCCGCCCTAGTAAAAATTCGGCCTATAATGGTAATAGTCTGTTTATTTAGGGAAGAAATTAAGAAAATACAACGCTCTATAAATCACTCGGCTCAAAAGTACTACATTTCCTTATTGTTGACAAGCGTTGCACTCATGTTACGCGAGGCCCTTTCTAAAGTATTTGCGTCAGAGTTCATCGTTAGTCAGACAGATCACTAAACACTAAAATGAACTAGGTCCTGGTTTATGAATGAATTCCGATGCGAAGCACCCGGCCAGTTAGCTAGCCAACTATGTTGTCTATAGAACTGAGTAAAACTGAATTATATAACACGAACAATTATAGGATTTTGTATCTGACAGGTTTAAATTCAATCATTAATGCCAACAACATTTCTAACTGATTAGATGTAGATAATCTATCATATACATGCTAAATGAATAGTGATTCCAACTTGTGAACCAGAGGTGGTAGCCAAAACCTAGGCCACGTCATTTTCTCCTTCCCCTGTCTTTAGCCCTCTCCATATTTTGAATTTATCCACCGGCCATAGGTGGTGGACGTAATGCACGTAATTTGCCATCTACGTCTTTTCGTTCGGTTCGCCGTCCGTGTGTCACTTGCTCAACTAACCAAATCCTAATTTCACAAGAAATAATATATGTGTTCGATACGTAGTGTACTTTTATGATAACCTATACGACGTCCTTTACAGCATATGCATTTTTATCTCACGTATTTATTTATATAGGCTATATTGCATTTAACGCGCATTTGTTTTTGTTTTTACATATGACATAGGCTATATGTAATTTGACATCGAACTTGTCACAGGTGGATATAAGATATATTCACATTGATTCTCCTGTATTTTGCTAAGATATATTGTATTTGACATTATTATATTTTTTGACATAAGATGGAGAGCCAAGTAGGCTACAATAAAATCCAAGTGCACCATGTCGCGCCCATAAGCAGTTATCTGCGCTTGGAAGACATAAGAGAGTTACGGTATTGAACCATGAAGCAGTTTTATTGTGCAAGCTCCATGGCTAAAACTGTGCAGGCTACTGTCTGCCAGGTAGCTTACATAACAGTACTTGTGCGAGAGAACTGAAGTGCACTATACCATAAGTTTGCAACAAAAAGACGTTAAAAGAAGAAATAATCCATTTTACCACAGACCAAGGTAGTAAACTGGATGGACTGACTGATAACAATTCAAATACCAATATATCAGCAGTAAAAAAATTATATCTAGCACAGTTTGAAAAACATAGCCTATTTTCCAGCGTGTGGTCGAAGATAAACCGGCATTCATTTTAGAACATTTGCTTCCGGGTACAAGTTCTAAAGATTCTCCGGCGGATCTGATTCAGTCTCAGACAATAGATGAGGGGATTTAGGAGCGGTGGAACAATCAGGTACTCCAGGGACATGAAATTGCGGAGAGCCTGCAGACGGTCGGTGGCACCATAGCGAGCGTACATTATGTCAAAAATAAGAGCGATCGTGAAGTTGGTCAGTGAGATTAAATGGGGCAAGCAGGTCTGCATGAACTTACTTCGTTCTTCCCGCGATCGCACAGATGCTCTGATGATGTTAATATAAGAAACAAAGACCAGCACCGCTTCTGAAATGTGAAAAAACATGGCAATGTACCCGTATATGTTGTTGATAGTGGTATCCACACATGACAGCGTTACTATTGCCCAGTTTGTGCAATAAATATTTTCGATGATGAACCCGCAAACGGGTAGTCTGGCTGTCAGGCTCGTCGCAATACCTGATTCACAGAGAGATAACAGCCAGGTAAAAAGCAACATTTTTACCACTTTCCGATTTGTGATGATTGAGTGATAATTCAGAGGCTTGCATATCGCGACATACCTGTCATACGCCATCACTGTTAGCGTAGTATACTCGCAGAATATGTAGCTGTATATCACAAACGTTTGACACAGACAAGCTGTATACGAAATAACAATCAAGTCAGATGAAAGGTCCACCAATATTTTAGGATAAAATGTAGAGGCACCAAATATCCCATTTACACACAAGTTACACAGAAATATAAACATGGGCTCATGGAGCGTTTTCTCTAAAACAATGGTCACTATCAACGTCAGGTTCACGAAAATAGTAAATAGGTAAACGATAAGAGTGAGGACGAAATATGTGCGTTTGTTCGACTTATGCTCATACAGTCCTTGCAGAATAAACACGATTCCAGTTGAATTCTCCATGGCAGTTTTATAACAGGTGTGAATAAAACGCTGATGATATTCTTGCGCCAGCTATTCAGGTGATAATTTCTCCTGTGCCATTTTCAGGAAAATTGTGGACGCCGAGCTATAAGCAGACTGCTTGTTTGTACAAATGCTTGTAGTCTTCCAACTTCATCTGCTTGTGATATTACCTGTTCACACTGCTTGTCGTTTGAATAAAATTAAACGAACTGTATGGTTAAAATCCTACAACAATTCTTTAACGTGAACATAAAAAATACCATGTCGATAAATTCTGAAATCATTTTCTGATGTTCAAGCTGAAAGCCTGAAGACTTCATTCGGTTTCTAACTGTACGCGAGAAAACAACAAGCAGAAAGATTCAGTCACTGAGCCCACCGTATCAGGCTTTATATCTGGATTGTGTAAAGGACCTTTGAGATTTCACAGCTAATTACCCTCATGACATCAAGTCAGCTATGACAGATGGGAAAAAAAGAGAAGGATAACACTGGCAAGTTAAATGTTAAATGTGCCCTTAAGAATAGAATGTGTGTATTTTGCATGGATGAAAAGTATGTGTAACACATAGGCTTATTGGACTAAACAGAAGTCACCGTCATGTTTGTGGAACCAGCTTGAGATGATGCCGGCTTTGTGACATGTCGCATTATCCTGCAGGAAGTCTCCATTTGATAAAGGGTGGACTTTCGCCATAAAGGCATACACATGATCAGCAAGTTCAAGTTTATTTATATAGCACATTTCGTACGCAAGGAAATCCAATCCGTCTTACACAAAATACACCTGTGCATATGCATAGGGCTATGCTTGCTAAACACAGCAAGGAGGAATCAGAGTGTTTTCTAACCTTTAAAATTATAATTAAACAAATTATTTAAAGTCTATCCAAAAATTTTCCAATAACGTGGGAGGTGGAGGGGTGGGAAATGATGGAGTGGTAGTTAAATTGACTGAATTAAATTTTATCTTCCTTAAGTTTTTTTAAACCACAGGTAGCCTCATACCATTGGCCTGTTGTGAAAATGAAATAGGCACAAAAGTTGCAAGAAATATGGCGGAGAAGAAGGACTTAGATGTGCGGAGCAAAGTAACCAAATGGTGGCAAGGTTATTCCCAGTGAAAAATATCAAAGAACACTTCCAGGTGCAGTGTTCAGTACACACTCAGAAGGGTCCAGCAGATGGGCTACACCACCAGAACCTCAGAGTGTTCATCGCATTGATGCAACCCGCCGGTAAACCTCAAGAACAGTACACTACAGTATACCACAAAAGAGTACACTAAAAAGCGCACAAAAACTGTAGTCCCAGAAAAATGTCTTATGAACAGATGAGATGAGTATTAACCTGTATTTTTAAAGTCATGGAAGGAAGAAAGGCTTGGTAAAACATGGTGGAGGTAGTATTATGGCTTGGGTGTGTATAGCTGCTACTGGATCTGGCTCACTACTCTTTATTACGATGTCACTGACAGCAGCAGGATGAATTCTGAAATGTAAATAAACATCTTAACTGCTTTAATCAAACCAAGTGCCTCAAAACTCATTGATTGGAGAATGTCCTTGAAGAAGGACAAAGAGCCCAGATATAGTGATAAAGCAACCAAGGAGTTTTTCAGGGCAAACTGGAATGTTCTGAACTGGCTAAGTTAATCACCTCAACCAAAATCCAATAGAACATACTTTTCACTTTGTTGAAGACAAAACTGAAGGCAAAAAGCCCAGAAACAAATAGGGACAGCAGACGGCTGCAGTACAGGCCTGGCAGAGAATCACCAGGGAAGATACCCAGAGTCTGGTGATCTCTATGGGTCACAGATTTTGGGCAGTCACGGAATGCAAGAGATCTGCAAACAAGTACTAAGCATGATGACTCTATTTAAGATTATGTTAATTTGGTCAGTTACTAATGGCCTCCCAACATGGGGAGACAAAAGACTGTAATTCTACACGCATCTACCAATAAGGGTGCAAATACCCTCAAGTCAGAGCTAACAGTCTGCACTTTAACCTCATATTCAGGGGTGTAGTGTTATGCCCCCGTGTTTCGGTTGTCATGTGGATTTCCTCGTGTTCCTGTTATTTATGTTCCTTGTGCTTTTGTGTTCCTCACCATGTCTTTGCTTTTCCCCACAGGGTGGGCGTGACCTTATTCCCCATGCACTCCCTAATGACTTCCAGCCTTCAGCCATTTTCTCACTCGTTCAGGTCGCATTCCTCACACCCTCCCTGATTAATTCCAATTAGCACCAGATTATAAAGTCACGCTTTTTGTTTCGCCCCTGGCCAGATCGTTGATTTGTCGCCTAGCTTCGAACCACACAATCCGCGCATAACCTAAGCCTAGTTCTTTTTTCCGTACCCCGATTCTCTGCACCTTCTTTGTTTCCCTTACATTGCACTGTTCTCTTGGCCACTGAGTTTTGTTCATGCACTTTGTTTCAGTGTTCCCCTGTCTGTCGAACCTACGTGGTTGTCTTCGTCGCGTCTCGTTTCGTGTTCCCTTGTTCTCCCCGGTTTACCTCCCCAGCTCCAACCTCCCGGTCCAGCCCGTCCTTCGCTGGCCTCCCAGTCCCCAGTCCAGCTCCGCCGCCGAAACCGGAGGAATCCCGTCCAGCGCCACGCCCAGCCAGATCCCGGACCACCTCCTCACAAACCCTCACGGTCCCTGCTCCAAGTCTGCCCTGGTCCCTACCGCCCTCTGCCGTGTACTCAATAAACCCCTTTCCTGAATTCCATTAAACTGCTGTCTCTGAGTCCTGCATTTGGGTCCAGGCCGAGCACGGCTCATAACATGTAGCACAAAATTCTGGGCCCTATACATGAGCAGCCTCTGTAGGCCCCCTTCCTCTCTTGATCCATGTCTCTCACGCATCATTCCAGGCTTTTCGGGGGCCCTCCCCCCATTCGGGCCCTGGGTAGTCAGTCCCACTTTCCCCCCACTACGACGCCCCTACTCATATTCATTGTTTCTTTTAAAGTCGAAATGTGCTAGAGCACTTAGCCAAAACTTAAATGCTGTCACTGTCTAAATACTTATGGACCAGACTGTATATAATGCACTGTAGCATACAAAGGATGAAAAAGGCCCGTTAAACGTGCACATTAGCTACTTTAAATAGTTTCGAAAATTACTTTGTCTTAGAATTTCTACGCCAGTTTATCTGTATGCTCATAAGAGTCATATTTGTAAGGTGACAGGTACTGAACTGTGCACATATATGTGTTATAAAAACCACTGTTCATACATCCAGAGTACACGCATTCTATCCTTAAGAGCGTTGTGCAGTTTTGTCAGGCCCCCTGTGTCTGTTTAAGACGTCATTTTTATGCTCTGTTATACTGTGCCATGTGTCTTCTAAGTCTTTATTTTAATGTAATGCTCTGCGCTGGTGACAATGTAAATTTCCTTTTTGAGGATGAATAAACTATATCATCATCATCATCACATTTAAGTCTTGCCAGTGTTATTTTTCTCTTGTTTTCTCTCTCAGGACATCAGCTCATTAGGTAGATTCGGTGAGGTCGGTGATCAGCTGGCAAATCTCAAAGGTCATTTACACAATCCAGATATAAAGCCCGATACGGTGGGCACAGGCATTCAATCTTTCTGTACGTTGCTTTCTCTGTACGTTTAGAAACCAAATGAAGACTTCAGCGCTTTGGCTTGAACGTCAAGACAATTTTTATATTATTTTTCGATATGTGAAGTTATGTGAATTTCAGGAATAGGTGTAGGATTTCAGTAGTTCGTTGTAATTTATTCAAATGACAAGCATGGTGAACACGTAATATCCGAGCTAGATTATTTCTACATAGGAAGCCTGCAAGCCTATGTACAAACAAGCAGTGTGCTTATTGCTGACCGTCTGTACTTTTCATGTTTGCGATGCAGGATAAATTATCACCGGAAAAGCCGATGCAAGAACATCTCGGAAACTCCCCGGCGTTCTTTACACATCTGCTATAAAAGTGCCATGGGGAATTCAACTGAAATACTTTTTGTTCTACAAGGACTGAGTGAGACAGTGTCAAGCAAGCGCACATACTTTATCCTCATTCTTCTTGTTTACCTTTTTACTCTTTTAGCGAACCTGACTTTGATTGGGACTGTTATTTTGGAGAAAACGCTACATGAGCCCATGCTTGTATTCGTGTGTAACTTGTGTGTAAATGGTGTACTTGGTGCCTCTACTTTTTATCCTAAAATATTGATGGACCTTTCATCTGACTTGAGTGTTACGTCGTATGAAGCTTGTCTGGGTCAAATTTTTGTATTATACAGCTACGCCCTCTGCGAATATACTACGTTGGCAGTGATGGCTTATGACAGGTATATCGCGATATGCAAGCCGCTCAATTACCACTCCATCATCACGCCAGGGAAGGTGATGAAATTGCTGTTTTTTACCTGGTTTTCATCCATCTGTGAATCAGTAGTTGTGGCGATACTGATAGCCAGACTGCCCCTCTGTGGATTCAACATCGACAAGATTTACTGCACAGCCTGGTCCGTGATAAAGCTGTCATGTGTGGACACCACAATCAACAACATATACGGGTACATTGTCATGATTTTCCACGGTTCACAAGCTGTACTGGTCGGAATTTCCTATATTCATATCATCAGGGCATGTGTTCGATCGCCGAAAGAACGGAGTAAGTTCATGCAGACCTGTTTGCCCCATTTAATCGCACTGTCCAACTTCTTCATCGCACTCGCTTTTGATCTCATGTACACGCGCTATGGTCCCACCGACCGTCTGCACGCTCTCCGCAATTTCATGTCCCTGGACTACCTCATTATTCCACCGCTCCTAAATCCCCTCATTTATGGCCTGAGACTGAACCAGATCCGCCGGAAAATCTTTAGGATTTTCGGCCGGAAAACACATGCTCTCAAATGAACATTTGTACTTTGTTCAGCCAGGAAAAGCAACATCCCCCTACAAATGTTTTCATAAAAATGACACCAGCACAAAAAATATTATGAACAGCGTAACAAAAGGATTCTAAGATGCAGCACAGTTTAGTTTTAGATATTCCCGGAAGTAATATAAGCCTATCTTGGAATAGTGGCCTTGTTTGGTTTACATTATTTTTTTAGATTCACGCAAAACTTTTGCTGGGCATGGGTTGTGTTGCCTTGTGTATGAAAACATTGCCCTCATGGTACATTCAGAGATGGAAAACTCAGGCAGATGCAAACTGTGTTGAGACTGCTATTTATATTCAAAATAGTAAAAAATGTAGGTTGCATTTTAAGTTCCAGTGATAAAAATAAAAATCATAATGTTCCTATGTTTCACCAAAATTACTCCTTCTCTTAAATATTTACAAAAATATCACCAAATGCATACATATTTCTTTGATTTGGCATTGAATATGTAGAAAAAATGTTTTTAATGAGGTCTGTTGTTATTTAACTTTTTTAATGTTGGTGTTCAGTCAGTGTCGGGGAAACCTAGTCTTTGCTATTATTTTTTCTCTTTATCCTATGACGCATGGTGCAGACAGATGCAGACACTTTAAGGCCAAATGAGGTAATCAGCGGAACGTTTTGTCTGAAGATCACAGTGGTGAGAAGTTATTGGTGGACACATTCTATGAGTGTGCCCAGCGTGTGGGGATTCTGATTGTTGTCAATAAAATATGTATGGCACAGACAGTTCCTCAAGAGTTTTCTTGGATTGCCCATGAGGAGCTCTGCCTGTGTGCTCATTGGTCAATAAATGTTGTTTATTGAACCTGCCGTTGCCATCTCATCCTTGGGGTTCCTGAGTCTGTTCCTGGGGTGCTGCTCCCCACATTAACATGAATAGGATGCTGCTGCAGAGGTGCCACTGAGAGACAGCAGCTGAGCATGAGTACACTGTTATGTGTTCCTCAACCACACCTCAAAATTACAAAAAGAGTGAGTAACTACTACAACCGCTACACAAATTAGAATGTACTTGTCTGCCAGAAGACTTCCTCAAATTGCAATTGAACTATACTTCCCCAACACAGTGTTCGGTACACATGAGGTCTTATACTGTACATGTGAATAATACATGTGATTAATTTGCAGGCTGATTGTTATTGGCCCATTGGAGCAGAGCATGCTGTAGTTTTGCCTGTTTTAAATGTCTTTTTATTTACGATATATTGAAAATAATATCACAAAAATACTCATGGAGAATAATCAAGAAAAATATTCCTCATTTACATTTACATAGGCATATTATTACACTTCTAGCCCTATACATGAGCAGTCTCTGTGGGCCCCCTTCCTCTCTTGATCCATGTCTCTCAAGCATCATTCCAGGCTTTTTGGGGGCCCTCCCCCCATTCGGGCCCTGGGTAGTCAGTCCCACTTTCCCCCCACTATGACGCCCCTGCTCATATTCATTGTTTCTTTTAAAGTCAAAATGTGCTAGAGCACTTAGTCAAAACTTAAATGGTGTCACTGTCTAAATACTAATGGACCAGACTGTATATAATACACTGTAGCATACAAAGGATGAAAAAGGCCTGTTAAAGGTGCACATTAGCTACTTTAAATAGTTTTGAATATTACTTTGTCATAGAATTTCTACGCCAGTTTATCTGTATGCTCATAAGAGTCATATTTGTAAGGCGACAGGTACTGAACTGTGCACATATATGTGTTAAAAAAAACCACTGTTCATACATCCAAAGTACACGCATTCTATTCTTAAGAGCGTTGTGCAGTTTTGTCAGGCCCCCTGTGTCTGTTTAAGACGTCATTTTTATGTTCCGTTATAATGTGCCATGTGTCTTCTAAGTCTTTATTTTAATGTAATGCTCTGCGCTGGTGATAATGTGGATTTCCCTTTTGAGGATGAATAAACTATATCATCATCATCATCATCATCATCACATTTTGCCAGTGTTATTTTTCTCTTGTTTTCTCTCTAAGGACATCAGCTCATTAGGTAGATTCGAAGAGGACGGTGATTGGCTGGCAAATCTCAAAGGCCATTTACACAATCTAGATATAAAGCCCGATACGGTGGGCACAGGCATTCAATCTTTCTGTGCGTTGCTTTCTCTATACTGTTAGAAACCAAACGAAGTCTTCGGCGCTGAGGCATGAACATCTGGAAATATTTATATTATTTGTCGAAATATGAAGATATTTACGTTCATTTCAAGGACAGTCGCAGTATTTTAGCCTTAAAGTTCTTTGTAATTTATTGAAATGACAAGCAATGTGAACTCGTAATTTCCCAGCTAAATAATTTCTTAATAGGAAGCCTACAAGGCTATGTACAGACAAGCAGTCTGCTTATTGCTGATCGTCTGTACTTTTCCTGCTTGCGATGCAGGAGAAAATATCACCGGAGAAGCCGATGCAAGAACTCCGAAACTCTCCGGCGTTTTTTACAAATCTGCTATAAAAATACCATGGGGAATTCAACGGAAATACTGTTTTTTCTACAACGACTGAATGAGACAGAGTCAAGCAAACACACATATTTTATCCTCATTCTTCTTGTTTACCTTTTTACGCTTTTAGCGAACCTGACTTTGATTGGGACAGTTGTTTTGGAGAAAACGCTCCATGAGCCCATGCTTATATTCGTGTGTAACTTGTGTGTAAATGGTATACTTGGTGCTTCCATATTTTATCCTAAAATATTGGTGGACCTTTCATCTGACTTGAGTGTTACTTCGTATAAAGCTTGTCTGGGTCAAATTTTTGTATTATACAGCTACGCCCTCTGCGAATATACTACGTTAGCAATAATGGCTTATGACAGGTATATCGCGATATGCAAGCCGCTCAATTACCACTCCATCATCACGCCTCGGAAAATGACACAATTATTGCTTTTTGCCTGGCTTTCATCCATCTGTGAATCAGTTGGTGTGACGGCCCTGGTAGCCAGACTGCCCCTCTGTGGATTCCACATCGACAAGATTTACTGCACAGCCTGGTCCGTGGTAAAGCTGTCATGCGTGGACACCACTATTAACAACATATACGGGTACATCTTCATGATTCTCCACGGTTCACAAGCAGTGCTGGTCGCGATTTCCTATATTCATATCGTCAGAGCATGTGTTCGATCGTCAAAAGAACGGAGTAAGTTCATGCAGACCTGTTTGCCCCATTTAATCGCACTGGCCAACTTCTTCATCGCACTCACTTTTGACCTCATGTACACTCGCTATGGTCCCACCGACCGTCTGCACGCTCTCCGCAATTTCATGTCCCTGGACTACCTCATTTTTCCACCGCTCCTAAATCCCCTCATTTATGGCCTGAGACTGAACCAGATCCGCCGGAGAATCTTCAGGATTTTCGACCGGAAAACACATGCTCTCAAATGAACATTTGTACTTTGTTCAGCCAGGAAAAGCAACATCCCCCTACAAATGTTTTCATAAAAATGACAACAGGACAAAAAATATTATGAACAGAGTAACAAAAGGATTCTAAGATGCAGCACAGTTTAGTTTTAGATATTCCCGGAAGTAATATAAGCCTATCTTGGAATAGTGGCCTTGCTTGGTTTACATTATTTTTTTAGTTTCACGCAAAACTTTGTTGGCCATGGGTTGTGTTGCGTTGCGTAAGAAAACATTGCCCTTATGGTACATTCAGAGATGGAAAACCCAGACAGATGCAAACTGTGTTGAGACTGCTATTTATATTCAAAAGAGTAAAAATTGTAAGTTGTTTTAAAGTAATAATCTCGAAGATTTTCATTAAAATAAATGTCAGTTAAGTCACTATTAGGTAACACAATGGTGATTGAGCCTATTATTATATTAATTTATATTATTATTATTATTATTTATGATTACAGAACTGGGTGTCTGTGGCGACATTCCCGGGAAAATATCACAAGCGGCGCATAGATAGTGACGCGTTTTCCATCACCCATGAGTGGTTGGTCCGCCAGAGAGGGTGGGCGGAGCTAACGCAACAGGCTTGCTCTTCAACTCACTTGTGTGTGAGCGGCGTACTGTTTTTTCCGGTGTCTGAAAGCGTTAAAGCTGTGGGGATTATGGAACCCTAATACATTTTTGTGTAACATCAGAGGTCATATTATTTGTTGATGTAGATTTCGTATTACATTTGATGACAATGTAACGTTACTAAATTACATAGCTATTTGCTCAGCTAACGCTAGCTACCGGACCATGTCAATAGGCAACATTAGTTAAGACAACGTTGTGCACAGTATCCATCTCTCATATCAGGTAACGTTGCGTTAGCTAGCTAGCTAATGTAATTAACACAATCTAATGTCAGCTAACAATTAGAAAAAACGCTAGCTAACGCTACCGACCTCGCAAACCGTCTCTCGAATGCAATGCTACCTTGTTGCAGCGTTGCAATGTAGCTAACTAAAGGCCAGTTCAGATCAATGATTCGCAACGATACTGGATGCAACTTGCAAAATTCCAAGACGTCTGATTGTAAATGTTCTAAAACTGCACTTGGCGATTTGACAAGGTGGGTCTTTTGAGACCCTAGGCAACGGCTTCAGAGGCTCTGCAACTAACCAGTTCACACCGCTGCAATTTTCTCTGCAACATTCTAAAACCGTTTTGTCTCGTTGCGAATCATTGATCTTAACTGGCCATAACGTTACCGTTATTTACATTGCCATCAAGTTCATCAATATATAAGCCGGGGTATAGGTGGAGCTGAGTCGGGTCTGATTTCTGTGTAAAGATGTCAAGCCGGAGAAAACTAAATAAAAGAATACGGCAGTATGGATTAGCGTTGTTATTATTTTATTACGCTTCCTCATATGTTCCTTCAGCCTTGATGCCCTTTTTTGATTAAATCTCATTTGTTTTTGTTTTATTCTTCTTATTCTGACTGCTAATTTAACACCCAGCTCAGCTTTATTCTCGAACAGTTTAGCTAGCAAAACCAGAAACAAGGCAGTTGTTTCAAAAATATCACACAACAGTCATTCACGATGATGATGCAGGAGATACATAATTGCACGAGCCACAGCGAATCCCGCGAATTCTTCTCTGCAGTGTAAAGATGTTCATACCGAGCAAAAGGTGGATAAAGAACGTTTGTGGAAATTGATCATCACTAATTCTACCCCAGGTCTGCTACAGCATTTTAACCCGGCTCGGCAGTGTAAGGACAGCTCAAGTTAGCCTAATGTTAGACAATGAATGAGTATGTGCATAACGTTACTTGTATAACAACCATTTTTTATTCTGTATATAATGAGTGTAATAATTGGCGTGGCCCAGGTGCCAAATGACTTACGTCACACAGGCGACACTAGTTGGATCCGGTTGGATCTCTGGGAAGTGAGGTCAAAAAACACACCTGCAATTACCGCTTCTCGCCATTGGTACCGCCAAAGAGAACGAAACTGAAATCTTCGAGATTGTAACTTTAAATTCCAGTGATAAAAACAAGAATCATAATGTTCCTATGTTTCTCCAAAATTACTCCTTCTCTTAAATATTTACAGAAATATCACCAAATATATACATTTTTCTTTGATGAGGCATTAAATATGTAGAAAAAATGTTTTTAATGAGGTCTGTTGTTATTTAACTTTTTTAATGTTGGTGTTCAGTCAGTGTTGGGGAAACCTAGTTTTTGCTATTATTTTTTCTCTCTACCCTATGACGCATGGTGCAGACAGATGCAGCCACTTTAAGGTCAAATGAAGTAATCAGCGGAAAGTTTTGTTTGAAGATCACAGTGGTGAGAAGTTATTGGTGGACACATTCTATGAGTGTGCCCAGCGTGTGGGGATTCTGATTGTTGTCAATAAAATATGTATGGCACAGACAGTTCCTCAAGAGTTTTCTTGGATTGCCCATGAGGAGCTCTGCCTGTGTGCCCCATGTGTCTGTTTAAAATGCCATTATGTTCTGTTATGCTGTGCTATGTGTCTTCTAAGTCTTTATTTTAATGTAATGCTCTGTGCTGGTGACAATGTAAATTTTCTTTTTGAGGATGAATAAACTATATCATCATCATCACATTTAAGTCTTGCCAGTGTTATTTTTCTCTTGGTTTCTCTCTCAGGACATCAGCTCATTAAGCAGATTCGGTGAGGTCGGTGATCAGCTGGCAAATCTCAAAGGCCATTTACACAATCCAGATATAAAGCCCGATACGGTGGTCACAGGCATTCAATCTTTCTGTGCGTTGCTTTCTCTATACTGTTGGAAACCAAATTAAGTCTTCAGCCCTTTGGCTTGAACATCAAGACAATTTTTATATTATTTTTCGATATGTGAAGTTATGTGAATTTTAGGAATAGGTGTAGGATTTCAACCTTATAGTTCGTTGTAATTTATTCAAATGACAAGCATGGTGAACACGTAATATCCGAGCTAGATTATGTCGAAATAGGAAGCCTACAAGCCTATGTACAAACAACCAGTCTGCTTATTGCTGGCCGTCTGTACTTTTCATGTTTGCGATGCAGGAGAAATTATCCCCGGAAAAGCTGATGCAAGAACATGTTGGAAACTCCCCGGCGTTTTTTACACGTCCGCTATAAAAGTACCATGGGGAATTCAACTGAAATACTTTTTGTTCTACAAGGACTGAATGAGACAGTGTCAAGGAAGCGCACATACTTTATCCTCATTCTTCTTGCTTACCTTTTTACTCTTTTAGCGAACCTGACTTTGATTGGGACTGTTATTTTGGAGAAAACGCTACATGAGCCCATGCTTATATTCGTGTGTAACTTGTGTGTAAATGGTATACTTGGTGCCTCTACTTTTTATCCTAAAATATTGATGGATCTTTCATCTGACTTGAGTGTTACGTCGTATGAAGCTTGTCTGGGTCAAATTTTTGTATTATACAGCTACGCCCTCTGCGAATATACTACGTTAGCAATGATGGCTTATGACAGGTATATCGCGATATGCAAGCCGCTCAATTACCACTCCATCATCACACCTCAGAAGGTGATGAAATTGCTGTTTTTTACCTGGTTTTCATCCATCTGTGAATCAGTAGTTCTGGCGATACTGATAGCCAGGCTGCCCCTCTGTGGATTCAACATCGACAAGATTTACTGCACAGCCTGGTCCGTGGTAAAGCTGTCATGCGTGGACACCACTATCAACAACATATACGGGTACATTGTCATGCTTCTCCACGGTTCACAAGCAGTGCTGGTCGTGATTTCCTATATTCATATCGTCAGGGCATGTGTTCGATCATCGAAAGAACGGAGTAAGTTCATGCAGACCTGTTTGCCCCATTTAATCGCACTGGCCAACTTCTTAATCGCACTCACTTTTGACCTCATGTACACTCGCTATGGTCCCACCGACCGTCTGCACGCTCTCCGCAATTTCATGTCCCTGGACTACCTCATTATTCCACCGCTCCTAAATCCCCTCATTTATGGCCTGAGACTGAACCAGATCCGCCGGAGAATCTTCAGGATTTTCGACCGGAAAACACATGCTCTCAAATGAACATTTGTACTTTGTTCAGCCAGGAAAAGCAACATACCCCTACAAATGTTTTCATAAACATGACAACAGCACAAAAATTATTATGAACAGCATAACAAAAGGATTCTAAGATGCAGCACAGTTTAGTTTTAGATATTCCTGGAAGTAATATAAGCCTATTTTGGAATAGTGGCCTTGTTTGGTTTACAATATTTTTTTAGTTTTAGAAAACTTTGTTGGGCATGGGTTGTGTTGCCTTGTGCATGAAAACATTGCCCTTATGGTACATTCAGAGATGGAAAACCAAAACAGATGCAAACTGTGTTGAGACTGCTATTTATATTCAAAAGAGCAAAAAATGTAGGTTGCATTTTAAGTTCCAGTGATAAAAATAAAAATCATAACGTTCCTATGTTTCACCAAAATGACGCCTTCTCTTAAATATTTACAAAAATATCACCAAATATATACATGTTTCTTTGATGTGGCATTAAATATGTAGAAAAAATGTTTTTAATGAGGTCTGTTGTTATTTAACTTTTTTAATGTTGGTGTTCAGTCAGTGTTGGGGAAACCTAGTCTTTGCTATTATTTTTTCTCTCTATCCTATGACGCATGGTGCAGACAGGCCTCTTTAAGGTCAAATGAGGTAATCAGCGGAAAGTTTTGTTTGAAGATCACAGTGGTGAGAAGTTATTGGTGGACACATTCTATGCACGTGCCCTTCGTCTGGGGATCCTGATTGTAGCCAATAAAATATGTATGGCACAGACAGTTCCTCAAGAGTTTTCTTGGATTGCCCATGAGGAGCTCTGCCTGTGTGCTCATTGGTCAATAAATGTCGCTTATTGAACTTGCCATTGCCGTCTCATCCTTGGGGTTCCTGAGTCTGTTCTTGGGGTGCTGCTCCCCACATTAACATGAATAGGGTGCTGCTGCAGAGGTGCCACTGAGAGACAGCAGCTGAGCGCGAGTACATTAACTGGTACTGCAAACAAAAATATGCTGCAGTCATGGAGGAAAGAAAATTCTGGTTTGATCTTATGACATTGTGAGACAATAACACACTGTGGCAGGGCTCGGTTTGCGGGAGGAATTCAGGGCAATTAGAGGACCAGGCCTGCAGGTTAAGTAGGCACACACCTGGATGATATTACGAATCAGTCCAGGATTTAAAAGCGTGCTTCTTTCCACAGTAGGCGTCTGAGACCGGGGATCCCCCACGACAGCGAGAGAGAGCACGTACCATGGAAAAGGCTGAAAAGCGCTCATATGATTTCATTTATTTATTTCAGTTTACTGTTTTTGCCCAGATCCCATGAGGGTGAGGGGCGAAGGTTTTTTCGTTCGTGATTACGCTTTCTCTCGCTACTCCCAATAAAACGCTGGAGTTATCCGGAATTTCCACATCTCCCTGTGTCCAGCTCTTCATGTCTCTACCAGGGTAGTCACTGCGTGTGCCATATTTTGTGCCGAAACCCGGGAGTTCAGCTGAAGGCTAATTTGGCTTACACCGAGACCGCTCCCTATCGGGGGTTCGGCACCAAAACGTCGCACGCCAGCGTGACACCCCTGGGAGGGAGATGCAGCAGTGCCGAGCCGGGGAACACCGTTGGTTGCCACATGGAGAGAGAGAAAGAGAGTGCACCCACACAAACATGAAATCAAATAAACCACCCCCTTCACCCTTCCCCCTCATGGGTTCCAGGCAAAAACAATTAACTAAAATAACAAATTAAAATAACAAGACAAAAGAAGGGGCGACATAGCTCAGGAGGTAAGACCGATTGTCTGGCAGTCGGAGGGTTGCCGGTTCAAACCCCGCCCTGGGTGTGTCGAAGTGTCCTTGAGCAAGATACCTAACTCCTAACCCCTAACTGCTCTGATGAATGAGAGGCATCAATTGTAAAGCGCTTTGGATAAAAGCGCTATATAAATGCAGTCCAAAAGAAAGTAAAACAGATCAACAACTATTTCAGTTCCCTGCTCCATAGCTGGAGTGCTGACCAGCTCCTCTGAATTTTCAGTGGGGGTTCAGCGTTCCCCCGTCTTATTAAAAGAAACAGAACTGTGATTAAACGCAACTCAAATAAAGAAACTCGCTCTCGGTGTTAGCTCCCAGTCTCAGCACCTGGGCTGATTAGCCAACGCAGCCCAGGTGCGTGTGCCCTCTCCACCAGACGGCGCAGCCGAGACCAATCCACCTCTCTGGGGGACCGACTGCCACACACACATTCCAATCACTCAAGCAGAAGCTAATCAGGATGCTCAGCTGACACTCTGAAGGAAAGTCGCAATAACACGCGTATCCTGCACATAATAAAACATTTCCTCCATCACCAGACTCAACATCATTCAGCTAAGAGGGGCATTGCCACAGCTTAACTCTGGGAGCTGGGGGAAAAATACAGTTCTGACAGACACTCAGACACGCTCTGGTTTATTCCTTAAAAAGCCAGATGAAGCCCTTGGGGTGAGGTGGAATGGGAAGTTCGCAGCATTAATGCCTGACTAAAAAATCTACAGGAACTGCATGATGCTGTAAAACCAAAATCCCTAATGAATGCTTCCAGCACCTTGTGAAATCCAATCTCCAAAGAATTCTGGCTGTTCTATGGGCAAAAGGACCTCGCTGGTACTAGATAGGTGTAGCCTACCTCATAAAGTGGCCATTGAATGGATAGCCTATGTATTACACAACCCACTTTCCATCCATGCAAAATACAAACATTCTATTCTTAAGGGCACATTTAACACTTGCCTCTGTTATCTTTCTTTTTTTCCCATCTGTCATAGTTGACTTCATGCCATTAGGTTAATTAGATTCGGCGTAGAGGGTGTTCATTAGGCTACCTGGGAAATCTCAAAGGTTCTTTACACAATCCAGATATAAAGTCTGATACGGCGGGCTCAGTGACTAAACCTTTATAGGCTATGTATTGTTTTCTCGCGTGCAGTTAGAAACCGATTGAAGTCTTAAAGCTTGCGGCTTGAACATCAGAAAATGATTTCATAATTTTTCGACATGTGAAAGTTTTATGTTTACGTTCAAGAATTGTTGCAGGATTTTAACCGTGAACATCGAAATATAACGGGTAGATGAAGTTAGAAGTGTACATGCATTTGTACAAACAAGCAGTCTGCTTATTGCTCGCCGTGCATACTCTTCCTGTATACGGTACCGGATAAATTATCACCGGAATAGCGGTCGCAAGAACAGCACAGAACCTCACCGGTGTTTTTTCTCACCTGTTATAAAACTGCCATGGAGAATTCAACAGAAATCGTGTTTGTCCTGCAAGAACTGTATGCGTCTAAGTCAAACAAACGCGCATACTTTGTCCTCACTCTTATCGTTTACCTATTTACTATTTTCGTGAACATGACTTTGATATGGACAATTATTTTGGACAAAACGCTCCATGAGCCCATGTTTGTATTTCTGTGTAACTTGTGTGTGAATGGGATATTTGGTGCCTCTACTTTTTATCCTAAAATCTTGGTGGACCTTTCATCTGAATTGAGTGTCACTTCGTATGAAGCTTGTCTGGGTCAAATATTTGTAATATACAGTTACACCTTCTGCGAATTCACTACGTTAGCAGCGATGGCGTACGACAGGTATGTCGCGATTTGCAAGCCGCTCAATTACCACTCCATCATCACACATCGGAAGGTGGTGAAATTGTTGCTTTTTACCTGGCTGTTTTCCATCTGTGAATCAGGTATTGCGACGAGCCTGATACGCAGACTACCCCTCTGTGGATTCATCATCGACAAGATTTACTGCACAGCCTGGGCCGTGATAAAACTGTCATGTGTGGACACCACTATCAACAACATATACGGGTACATCTTCATGTTTTATCACATTTCACAAGCAGTGATTATTTTGATTTCCTATGTCAATATCGTCAAAGCATCTGTACGATCGCAGGAAGAACGGAGTAAGTTCATGCAGACCTGTTTGCCCCATTTAATCGCATTGACCAACTTTTTAATCGCACTCGTTTTTGACATTATGTACGCTCGCTATGGTCCCACCAGCCGTTTGCAGGCTCTCCGCAATTTCATGTCCCTGGAGTACCTCATTGTTCCACCGCTGCTAAATCCACTCATCTATTGTCTGAGAATGAACCAGATCCGCCGGAGAATCTTTAGAACTTGCAGCCGGAAACAGATGTTCTAAAGTGAATGCCGTTTTACCTTCGTCTACTCGCCGGAAAATAGGCTATAGACGAAGATTTAAATTGTGCGTGATTTAATTTTTAATTTATGGCTGATATATTTGTGTTTGAATTCCTATCAGTCAATCCATTACGTTTACTGCCTTGGTCTGTGGTAAAATTGACTAGTTCTTCTTGTAACGTTATTTTGTTGCAAACCTTGGTATTGTTCTCTCGCACATGTGCCGGTATGTAGTCTACCTGGTAGACAGCAGCCTGCACAATTTTAGCCGCGGTGTTTTGTCAATAAAACTGCTCCATGGTTAAAAACAGGAATCCTTCGTTAGCTCTTCCTGGCGTGCAACTTCCAAGGATGTTAAATACGTTAGAATTAGAAAGTATTTCACATATCAGGAAAAACATTTTCAGTCATATTTGGTAGCGTTGTGTCAAAAACAATATGTAGTATATTGTATCAGAAACACAACACCATCAAAATGAATATATCCTAGTACATATCGTATATATCCATTAATATATCCAACTGGGACCATATATTTAAATATATAAATCTATAACAAAAACGAAACCAATGTTAAATGAAACATATAAAAATGAAATACACCAGAAAATAAATTCCTATGATGTAAAGCACGTCGTGTATCGTACAGGCATCGGACACATCATTTTATTTTGACTCGTGGTTAACAACCGTAACTCTCGTCTTCCAAGCGCAGATAACTGCTTAGGCGCGCGACTTCGGAGTAACTGAATTTTATGGTGCTGCATCCTATGTCAGAAAAAATATAATGTCGAATGCAATATATCGCAATATATGTAGAAAAAATGTCTATGTTGTAAAGAACTACGTAAATCATAACAGTTGACTGCGTATCGAATACATTCATTTTTACTCATGGAATTAGGATTTAGTTGGTGGATGAACAAGGGACACATGGGTTGTCTTGGGAACCCGGCAAGTTATGTGCCTTTTTAATTGTCTACATACCTAATATTTCTCTGTCCTAGGACTAGCCCTGTTGTTGGTTATTTGTCCAGTGTGTTTTAACTACAGCGGTTGGAGGGCGGGACCGAAAAGGGCAATGTGTGGGGACTAGCCATAATCAGTAGGACTACAGTAAGGGTGAGCTTATCACCTGGTCCTGGGTTGGCCTGTTAAACAGGCGACATAGCCTGAGCGTGGGTTTGAATCACCGTGTGAGCGTGAGTCTGAATCACTGTGTGAGCGTGGGTATCACCGTGTGAGCGTGGGTATCACCGTGTGAGCGTGGGTATCACCATGTGAGCGTGGGTTTGAATCACTGTGTGAGCGTGGGTATCACTGTGTGAGCGTGGGTATCACCGTGTGAGCGTGGGTATCACTGTGTGAGCGTGGGTATCACTGTGTGAGCGTGGGTATCACTGTGTGAGCGTGGGTATCACTGTGTAAGCGTGGGTATCACTGTGTGAGCGTGGGTATCACTGTGTGAGCGTGGGTATCACTGTGTGAGCGTGGATATCACTGTGTGAGCGTGGGTATCACTGTGTGAGCGTGGGTATCACCGTGTGAGCGTGGGTTTGAACCACCGTGTGAGCGTGGGTATCACTGTGTGAGCGTGGGTATCACTGTGTGAGTGTGGGTATCACCGTGTGAGCGTGGGTATCACCATGTGAGCGTGGGTTTGAATCACTGTGTGAGCGTGGGTATCACTGTGTGAGCGTGGGTATCACCGTGTGAGCGTGGGTATCACTGTGTGAGCGTGGGTATCACTGTGTGAGCGTGGGTATCACTGTGTGAGCGTGGGTATCACTGTGTGAGCGTGGGTCTGAATCACCGTGTGAGCGTGGGTATCACTGTGTGAGCGTGGGTATCACTGTGTGAGCGTGGGTATCACCATGTGAGCGTGGGTATCACCGTGTGAGCGTGGGTATGAATCACCGTGTGAGCGTGGGTATCACCGTGTGAGCGTGGGTATCACTGTGTGAGCGTGGGTTTGAATCACCGTGTGAGTGTGGGTCTGAATCACCGTGTGAGCGTGGGTATCACCGTGTGAGCGTGGGTATCACTGTGTGAGCGTGGGTATCACTGTGTGAGCGTGGGTTTGAATCACCGTGTGAGCGTGGGTATGACCGTGTGAGCGTGGGTATCACTGTGTGAGCGTGGGTATCACTGTGTGAGCGTGGGTATGACCGTGTGAGCGTGGGTTTGAATCTCCGTGGGAGCGTGGGTTTGAATCACTGTGTGAGCGTGGGTATCACTGTGTGAGCGTGGGTATCACTGTGTGAGCGTGGGTATCACCGTGTGAGCGTGGGTATCACTGTGTGAGCGTGGATATCACTGTGTGAGCGTGGGTATCACCGTGTGAGCGTGGGTATCACTGTGTGAGCGTGGGTATCACTGTGTGAGCGTGGGTTTGAATCGCCGTGGGAGCGTGGGTTTGAATCACCGTGTGAGCATGGTTTGAATCACTGTGTGAGCGTGGGTTTGAATCACTGTGTGAGCGTGGGTTTGAATCACTGTGTGAGCGTGGGTTTGAATCACTGTGTGAGCGTGGGTTTGAATCACTGTGTGAGCGTGGGTATCACTGTGTGAGCGTGGGTATCACTGTGTGAGCGTGGGTATCACCGTGTGAGCGTGGGTATCACTGTGTGAGCGTGGGTATCACTGTGTGAGCGTGGGTATCACCGTGTGAGCGTGGGTATCACTGTGTGAGCGTGGGTATCACTGTGTGAGCGTGGGTTTGAATCACCGTGTGAGCGTGGTTTGAATCACTGTGTGAGCGTGGGTTTGAATCACTGTGTGAGCGTGGGTTTGAATCACTGTGTGAGCGTGGGTTTGAATCACTGTGTGAGCGTGGGTTTGAATCACTGTGTGAGCGTGGGTTTGAATCGCCGTGTGAGCGTGGGTTTGAATCTCCGTGGGAGCGTGGGTTTGAATCACCGTGTGAGCGTGAGTCTGAATCACCGTATGAGCGTGGGTATCACTGTGTGAGCGTGGGTTTGAATTGCCGTGTGAGCGTGGGTTTGAATCACTGTGTGAGCGTGGGTTTGAATCACTGTGTGAGCGTGGGTATCACTGTGTGAGCGTGGGTATCACCGTGTGAGCGTGGGTTTGAATCGCTGTTTGAGCGTCATTTGACTGTAGAATTTCAACCAGTCAGAAGTTCTGGCTAGCCTGCTATCTCGATATAATGTTACAGTCGAGTGCCACTGATTTTTCCCACTGCGCGCAGGAACTGGCGGCGTAGGCTATGCACGGCAAATTGTGGTCACTCACTCACTCATGGACAACCTTTCAGGGTCATTTTGTGGGACGCATTCGCAGGCGGTGCTTCGTTTAGTACGACGCATGCGCAGGTGGTACGGCATGACATTTTTAAGCACAGCTTTATCGCCTAATGTTACTTTAGCTAACCCTAACGTGTTCACGTTTCGCCTACTTTACCTAACTTAGTTAGCATGTACGGATCGCCTACTGTTAAAAAGGCCGTCCTGTTCCATTAAGATGTGGGGACTGATTAGCTAATCACTGGCCGGAAGCGGGAGTGCCTCCTGAATTGCGCAAGAAGAAAATTAGAGGAGGAAAACAGACGCTCCGGTACAGCATAGCAAGTTCACAAGAACTTTTTGCTCAACAGTTTAACACAGTTCTCTATTCTGTTGCTGAAATAAGCCTAGTTAAGGTGTTTTGTGTGTTCATGAAACCAGACCACACACACAGATACAAGGCTATTGCACCTTGATCATTGTCAATAAAACCCTTCATTGCAACTACGGCCTAGTCATTGGAACCCCACCAATAAGCAAAGCCAGAGTTCTGACTGAATCTCCACAGTGATTTGAACCATCCAATCACCAGCACAGTACAATATTTTTCACCTACTTTAGCTAACCTAGTTAGCACGTACGGATTGCCTACTTTAGTTAACTTAGCGCGTACGGATGCTGTCCTCCACACGAGTAGGAGCAAAGGACACACAGCTACAACCACCAATACAGATGTATGGACACACGGAGGACAACAAATAACGTTACAGAGGTGAGGACGTGCCATAGCTAGCTAGCTATATAGTTTGCCAAGTTGCGCCATGGGTCTGGAAGGTTTTGTGCTTATTTATTGTATTGTTAGTAAAAGTTAGCAAGCTACAGTAGGCCTACAACTGATCTACTGTCTCGCTTGCTGGCTGGGGCTGGTCAGTAAGATGGCTCGATAGCTAGCTTGTGAAACATAGGCTATTTTGTTCACTAGCAAACCACAATTCTCAGTGCATTTCAGTCTTGCAACCACATGTACTAATATAATGTACAGTAAAGTGGTGCCGAATGTTTCTATAATAATATCGACCGCCTAATTTATTCGCTGCGACCGCTGCTCCATAGCTCTGTCTGTCGGTTGGTTGGTCGGTTGGTCCACAAAAAGTGACCCACCCCATAGCGGCCAAAGCTTTCGCCAAAGGAGTCTGAAAAAGATTTTGTGGAAATGTTGGCCATGAGCCAAAGAAGAGGTCATGTGTTTGTGTGAAGGTGTGTGCGTGGATGTATGCGCGTGTGCTGTAAGTCTCTATTTTGATGTAATGTTCTGCACTGGTGACAATGTGAATTTCCTTTTTGAGGATTAATAAACTATATCATCATCATCATCATCATCACATTGCATGTGTTATTTTTCTCATGTTTTCTCTCTCAGGATTTCAGCTCATTAGGCAGATTTGGTGAGGACGGTGATTAGCTGGCAAATCTCAAAGGTCATTTACACAATCCAGATATAAAGCCCGATACGGTGGACACAAACATTCAATCCTTCTGCGCGTTGCTTTCTCTATACAGTTAGACACCAAACGAGGTCTTCGGGCCTTTGCCTTGAACGTAAGGACATTTAAATATTATTTTTCGATATATAAAGGTATTTCTGTTGATTTCAAAAACAGTTGTAGGATTTCGGCCGTATAGTCCGTTGTAATTTTTTTCAAATGACAAGCACTGTGAACACGTGATATACCTAGGTGATTTCGGAATAGAAAGCCCACAAGCCTATGTACGAACAAGCAGCCTGCTTATTGCTGAATTTTCCTGTTTGCGATTCAGGAGAAATTATCACCGGAAAAGCCGATGCAAGAACATCTCGGAAACTCCTCGGCTTTTTTTACACACCTGCTATAAAAGTACCATGGGGAATTCAACTGAAATACTGTTTATTCTACAAGGACTGCACGAGACAGTGTCAAGTAAACACACATACTTTATCCTCATTCTTCTTGTTTACATTTTTACTGTTTTAGCGAACCTGACTTTGATTGGGACAGTTGTTTTGGAGAAAACGCTCCATGAGCCCATGCTTATATTCGTGTGTAACTTGTGTGTAAATGGTATACTTGGTGCTTCCATATTTTATCCTAAAATATTGGTGGACCTTTCATCTGACTTCAGTGTTATTTCGTATGAAGCTTGTCTGTGTCAAATTTTTTTCTTATACAGCTACGTATTCTGCGAATATACTACGTTATCAATAATGTCTTATGACAGGTATATCGCAATATGCAAGCCGCTGAATTACCACTCCATCATCACGCCTCGGAAGGTGATGCAATTGTTGCTTCTCACCTGGCTTTCATCCATCTGTGAATCAGTTGTTCTGGCGGCCCTGGTAGCCAGACTGCCCCTCTGTGGATTCAAAATCGAAAAGATTTACTGCACATCTTGGGCCGTGGTAAAGCTGTCATGCGTGGACACCACAATCAACAATATATACGGGTACATTCTCATTGTTTTTCACGTTTCAGAAGCAGTTCTGATAGTGATTTCCTATATTCATATCGTCAGAGCATGTGTGCGATCGCCGAAAGAACGGAGTAAATTCATGCAGACCTGTTTGCCCCATTTAATCGCACTGACCAACAACTTCGTCGCACTGGGTTTTGACCTCATGTACACGCGCTATGGTCCCACCGACCGTCTGCAGGCTCTCCGCAATTTCATGTCCCTGGACTACCTCATTATTCCACCGCTCCTAAATCCCCTAATCTATGGCCTAAGACTGAACCAGATCCGCCGCAAAGTCTTTAGAATATGCAGCCAGAAACAACATGCTCTGAAGTGAATGTTTGTACTTTGTTCAGGTAGGAAAAGCAAAACCCCCGCTTACAAATGTTTTCATAAAAAGTAACAACAGGACACATTTTTTCTCTGAACAGAGGAACAAAAGGATTATAAAATGCAGCACAGTTTTAGATATTACCGGAAGTAATATCAGCCTATCTTGATATAGTGGCCTTGTTCGGTTAACGTGATTTTTTAGTTTCACGCAAAACATTGTAGAGTATGGGTTGTGTTGCCTTGTGTATGGAAACGTATGGTACATTCGGAGGTGGAAAACCCAGACAGATGTAAACTGGAATGCGTCCTGAGACTGTTGAGGCTGTTTATTTATACTCAGGCGAGTAAAAAATGTAGGTTGCATTTTAAGTTGCAGTGATAAAAATAAAATTAATGTTTCTACGTTTCTCCAGAATGAATCTTTCTCTTAGATATTTGCAAAAATATCACCTATATAAAAATAATTGTTAATAGTTATCTTTAATATGTCAAAAGCTATGTAGAACAATGTTTTTAATAAGGCCTGTTGTAACTTAACACATTTTGGTGTTCAGTGAGTGTTGGGGAAACCTAGTCTCTTCTATCATTCTTTTCTCTCTATCCTATGACGCATTGTGCAGACAGGTGCAGCCACCTCAAGACCAGATGAGGTAATCAGCGGAAAATTTTGATTGAAGATCACAGTGGAGAGAAGTTATTGGTGGACACATTCTATGAGCGTGCCCAATGTGTCAGGATTCTGATTGTTGCCTGTGAAAGATGGACGTATCAGACAGTTCTCCAGAGTTTTCTTGGACTGCCTATGAGGCGCTCTCCCTGTGTGCTCATTGGTCAATAAATGTCACTCATTGAACCTGCCATTGCCATCTCATCCTTGGGGTTCCCAGAAAAAGAAGCAGCTTATGTGGCAGGTAATTTTGTTTCATATAAACTTGAACCTCTGAGTATAAACAATTTTTGGTCTGCAATAGTTTCAGAGACTGTTGAAACTAATTTTAGAGGAGGAATCTGCAGGACCACGATGTTGCCGTGATGTTGCCCTGATGTGTTCCATGAAGTCCAGCTGCTCATCCAGGACCACCCCGAAGGGTCTTTGTAGATTGAGAGGCAGTCTCTGTGGTACCATCAACAGTGTCGGAGAGCTCCCATGGCAGGGAGGTCATCTGAGGGATAAACAGCAGCTCAGTCTTCTTGAGTTTGGCATAAGGTTGGAAGTACTTAGTGTAGTTATTAAATTTAAATTAATTTATTGGATTATTTCAAATTTAATTACAATTCAGGTCAAGAATCACTGTTTCACTTTTCAGGGTTTCCTTAAGAAATATCCACAATGACCACAGACTCTCAGCCCTTAAAAGCACTAATTACTCTACCTTCTGACCACATTTCAACAGACAGAATTCACAAACAACTTCACACATCCGTACAATAAAGACCCAAACTTAGGGGATTCTTCTTCTTCTTTTTCCTGCCTGACATTTATATATATCCTGGAGGGTGGGGGCCCTGCACCAATCGCGGGGCCCTAAACAAATGTTTACTTTGTTTATTGGGTCAGGCCGGCCCTGATCACGGTAAACGCAGAGCAATGACGTTAACCAGCGGGGTGCACTCTGCTAAAGCTTTCAGATTGTCTGAGGAGCTGACATAGCTGGCTAGCTACAGGATTTTGTGGAAGAAAGCAAGTTACTCATTGTGACAAGGTCATTTATAATTTATTTTCTAACATTTCTGCGAGTTAAAGTAATAAATAAGGCAGTCAATATGTTTATAGAAACATTTGGCAACGCATGACTGTTTATTATATGAGTATGCAGCTAGCAAGACAGAAACGCACTAAGAAGTTGTGGTTTGCTAGCTAACTAAATAACTATATGTTTCACGAGCTACCAAGCCATTTTACTGACTAGCCCCAGCCACCTAGCTAGACAGTAGAACAGTTGTACTGTAAATATTTGGTGGCACTCAACTGTAACATAATAGCTTAAAGGCTAGCCACAACTTCTGACTGGTTTAAATTGTACAGTCGAATGTGCACGCTCCATTTTGTGTTATGGTGGCTAGCTACTCCTAGCTACTGCTGTTTAAAGGAAGTGAAATCGAAATGTGGTCGGTAACTCGGTAATTCGATTGTAGTATAATGGATGAAATATTTAGCTTTCTCTTATGTACCATGCAGGCATTCAAGACAAAGCAAGCAGATAAATCAAGTGAATTATATTAGCTGTTTCTGTCTTCAATCGCTTTACACAACAATGCATTTTGCTTGTGATCGGCGTAACACTGGCTAGGAATAGCTAGGAACCGTAGGCAGTACCCGTTACATGACAACCAAATTACCGAGTTACTGACCACATTTCTATTTCACTTGTCTATCACAATTAAACAACAGTAGCTAATAGTAGCTAGCTATCATAACAGAACGGAGCGTGCACATTTTACTGTAGAATTTCAACCAGTCAGAGGTTGTGGCTAGCCTGCTAGCTACATATAATGTTACAGTCGAGTGCCACTGATTTTTCCCACTGCGTGCAGGAACTGGCGGCGTAGGCTATGCAAGGCAAATTGTGGTCACTCACTCATGGACGACCTTTCAGGGACGTTTAGTATGACGCATGCGCAGGTGGTACGGCACGACATTTTTAAGCACAGCTTTATCGCCTAATGTTACTTTAGCTAACCCTAACATGTTCGCGTTTCGCCTACTTTACCTAACCTAGTTAGCGCGTACGGATCGCCTACTTTAGTTAACCTAGTTAGCACGTACGGATGCTATCCTCCACACATGAATTGGAGCCAAGGACACACAGCTACAACCACCAATACTGATGTATGGACACACGGAGGACAACAAATAATGTTACAGAGGTGAGGACGTGCCATAGCTAGCTAGCTATATAGTTTTCCAAGTTGCGCCGTGGGTCTGGACGGTTTCGTGCTTGTTTATTGTATTGTTAGTAAAAGTTAGCAAGCTACAGTAGGCCTACAACTGATCTACTGTCTAGCTTGCTGGCTGGGACTGGTCAGTAAGATGGCTCGATAGCTAGCTTGTGAAACATAGGCTATTATGTTCACTAGCAAACCACAACTTCTCAGTGCATTTCAGTCTTGCAAGCTCATGTACTAATATAATGTACAGTAAAGTGGTGCCGAATGTTTCTATAATAATATTGACTGCCTAATTTATTAGCTGCGACCACTGCTCCATAGCTCTGTCTGTCGGTTGGTCGGTTGGTTGGTCCACAAAAAGTGTCCCACCCCATAGCGGCCACAGTTTTCGCCCAAGGAGGCTGAGAAAGATTGTGGAAATGTTGGCCATGAGCCAAAAAAGAGGTCACGTGTTTGCGCGAAGGTGTGTGCGTGGATGCATGCACACATGGATGCATGCGCCTGTGCTGTAAGTCTTTATTTTGATGTAATGTTCTGCACTGGTGACAATGTGAATTTCCTTTTTGAGGATTAATAAACTATATCATCATCATCACATTGCATGTGTTATTTTTCTCTTGTTATCTCTCTCAGGACTTCAGCTCATTAGCAAGATTCGAAGAGGACGGTGATTAGCTGGCAAATCTCAAAGGTCATTTACACAATCCAGATATAAAGCCTGATACGGTGGACACAAACATTCAATCCTTCTGCACGTTGCTTTCTCTATACAGTTAGACACCAAACGAGGTCTTCGGGCCTTTGCCTTGAACGTAAGGACATTTAAATATTATTTTTCGATATATAAAGGTATTTCTGTTGATTTCAAAAACAGTTGTAGGATTTCGGCCGTATAGTCCGTTGTAATTTTTTTCAAATGACAAGCACTGTGAACACGTGATATACCTAGGTGATTTCGGAATAGAAAGCCCACAAGCCTATGTACAAACAAGCAGCCTATTTATTGCTGAATTTTCCTGTTTGCGATTCAGGAGAAATTATCACCGGAAAAGCCGATGCAAGAACATCTCGGAAACTCCTCGGCTTTTTTTACACACCTGCTATAAAAGTACCATGGGGAATTCAACTGAAATACTGTTTATTCTACAAGGACTGCACGAGACAGTGTCAAGTAAACACACATACTTTATCCTCATTCTTCTTGTTTACCTTTTTACTGTTTTAGCGAACCTGACTTTGATTGTGACAATTATTTTGGAGAAAACGCTCCATGAGCCCATGCTCATATTCGTGTGTAACTTGTGTGTAAATGGTATACTTGGTGCCTCTATATTTTATCCTAAAATATTGGTGGACCTTTCATCTGACTTCAGTGTTACTTCGTATGAAGCTTGTCTGTGTCAAATTTTTTTTTTATACACCTACGTATTCTGCGAATATACTACGTTAGCAATAATGGCTTATGACAGGTATATCGCAATATGCAAGCCGCTGAATTACCACTCCATCATCACGCCTCGGAAGGTGATGCAATTGCTGCTTTTCACCTGGCTTTCATCCATCTGTGAATCAGTTGTTGTGGCGGCCCTGGTAGCCAGACTGCCCCTCTGTGGATTCAAAATCGAAAAAATTTACTGCACAGCTTGGGCCGTGGTAAAGCTGTCATGCGTGGACACGACAATCAACAACATATACGGGTACATTCTCATTGTTTTTCACGTTTCAGAAGCAGTTCTGATCGTGATTTCCTATATTCATATCGTCAGAGCATGTGTGCGATCGCCGAAAGAACGGAGTAAATTCATGCAGACCTGTTTGCCCCATTTAATCGCACTGACCAACAATTTCGTCGCACTGGGTTTTGACCTCATGTACACGCGCTATGGTCCCACCGACCGTCTGCAGGCTCTCCGCAATTTCATGTCCCTGGACTACCTCATTATTCCACCGCTCCTAAATCCCCTAATCTATGGCCTGAGACTGAACCAGATCCGCCGGAAAGTCTTTAGATTATGCAGCCAGAAACGACATGCTCTGAAGTGAATGTTTGTACTTTGTTCAGGCAGGAAAAGCAACACCCCCCCCCCCCTTACAAATGTTTTCCTAAAAATAACAACAGGACACATTTTTTTCTCTGAACAGAGGAACAAAAGTATTACAAAATGCAGCACAGTTTTAGATATTACCGGAAGTAATATCATCCTATCTTGGTATAGTGGCCTTGTTCGGTTTACGTGATTTTTTAGTTTCACGCAAAACATCGTGGAGTATGGGTTGTGTTGCCTTGTGTATGGAAACTTATGGTACATTCGGAGCTGGAAAACTCAGACAGATGTAAACTGGAATGAGTCCTCAGACTGTTGAGACTGCTATTTATACTCAAGAGAGTAAAAAATGTAGGTTGCATTTTAAGTTGCAGTGATAAAAATAAAATTCATGTTTCTACGTTTCTCCAGAATGAATCTTTCTCTTAGATATTTGCAAAAATATCACCTATATAAAAATAATTGTTAATAGTTATCTTTAATATGTCAAAAACTATGTAGAACAATGTTTTTAATGAGGCCTGTTGTTACTTAACACATTTTGGTGTTCAGTCAGTGTTGGGGAAACCTAGTCTCTTCTATCATTCTTTTCTCTCTATCCTATGACGCATTGTGCAGACAGGTGCAGCCACCTCAAGACCAGATGAGGTAATAAGCAGAAAATTTTGATTGAAGATCACAGTGGAGAGAAGTTATTGGTGGACACATTCTATGAGCGTGCCCAATGTGTCAGGATTCTGATTGTTGCCTGTGAAAGATGGATGTATCAGACAGTTCTCCAGAGTTTTCTTGGACTGCCTATGAGGAGCTCTCCCTGTGTGCTCATTGGTCAATAAATGTCACTTATTGAACCTGCCAATGCCATCTCATCCTTGGGGTTCCCAGAAAAAGCAGCAGCTTATGTGGCAGGTAATTTTGTTTCATATAAACTTGTACCTCTGAGTATAAACTATTTGTGGTCTGCAATAGTTTCAGAGACTGTGGAAACTAATTTTACAGATTATAAATTGTAATGCAAATGATAATTTCACTTTTTTTTAATAGTGAAAAGTCTTGACAGAAACAAAAAATCGTAAAGAAATAATGTATATATTTTTAAAATAATTCGATTGTCAATCATTGATTACTTGCAATACTCACATTCATAATGTATTTCCATTATTTTCCCTTAGTATTATCAATATAAATTGAATACAAACATAATAGATACAGAATTGGTGTTATTTGATACAATTGATATTGAAAAGAGACTGAATTAAGAAATTGATTATGAGAGGGGACTGAACTGAGGGAGTTATGGACAGAATTTATTTGAGCAAACTGATACTAAAAGATTTACATTGCATTACGTTTATTTGGCAGACGCCTTTATCCAAAGCAACATACAATACGTGCATGCCGAAGGTCAGTGGAACAACTACAAAACACAGGTCCGATAAGGTAAAATACTCATTGTGTAAGAGTCATCCATAGCCATGAGCATGAAGTCCAGTTCACACAGTAAGCATAGGCTAGGTCAGAACGTTATGGTCAAACTGGGAGACATGACAGCGAGATACAACATCCAGATTACGCTACATATGCTACAAGTGCAACATAAGCGCTGGATGGAGACACAAGTGTAATATGAAGGAGCTAGAGGAACAAGATAGAAGGACACGAGGGATCCTAGATTGGGAGTGCCCTGAAGAGTAGTGACAGTTAGTCCAGGTGCAGTCTGAAGAGAAGTGACAGTTAGTCCAGGTGCAGTCTGAAGAGATGTCTTCAGACCACAGCGGAAAATGGGCAGGGATCCAGTGATTTGTAGAGAAATGGAAGTTTGTTCCACCAATGGGGAGCTAGGTTGGGGAAGGTGCGTCGTCGGGACGAGCTAGAACCTATCATCTGCATTGTAGGCCAGGGTCAGAAATTTGATCCTGATCCTGGCGGCAGCTCCCATGGCAGGGAGGTCATCTGAGGGATGAACAGCAGCTCAGTCTTCTTGAGTTTGGCATAAGGTTGGAAGTACTTAGTGTAGTTATTAAATTTAAATTAATTTAGTGGATTATTTCAAATTTAATTACAATTCAGGTCAAGAATCACTGTTTCACTTTTCAGGGTTTCCTTAAGAAATATCCACAATGACCACAGACTCTCAGCCCTTTAAAACACTAATTTCTCTACCTTCTGACCACATTTCAACAGACAGAATTCACAAACAACTTCACACATCCGTACAATAAAGACCCAAATTTAGGGCATTCTTCTTCTTCTTTTTCCTGCCTGATTACATCATCACAAATGCTCCAATCCCACAAACAATGTGTCTCCTCATTGGACATTTAGCTACGCCAGCCAATCATTCTCAATGCAGCTGCTTAGTTGGTGGCTCACTGGAAAAGCCATTGCCTTGGGACCGTAGAGGCCCAGGATTGAATCCCACTTAAGGCTCAAGCAAAACTTTAATTTCTTATGCACGCTTATTTGTTAACCAATAATTGTCAATTACTTTTAAACTACTGCTTTTGCAAGTGTGCCATTCTTATGGATGTTTGTGGACCAAATCCAGCCGGTCTTTCACCTAGTGTATAGAATGTATGATGCCATACCATTTAGCCATTCGGTTAACCAGCTACATTTGGTCGCAATGTCACAGTTTTCTAGCCAGCTAGGATACAGACAGGCCATATGGAATAAAACTGGAGCTGAATTGTGCTTACTGGGCTGCCTTCTTTAAAAGCATGAGCAAATGATAACATTAAAGAACGTATTATTGCAATGTCGTTCATACGGTAGGTGTTTATAACTTTATTCCCTTATGCAAAAAATTAGCTTTGTGGTCATTTCTTTGGTACTACTTTAATTTTCTGATATGCAAAGACTGCTGGGAAATGTGTTCAGTGTAAACTGAAAGGTCAGCCAGCTAGCTGAGGAAGACAGCAAAGGGGAGTCCTTGCTACGACTAAGGTTATGCTGTATTAACTTTATAAACACAAAAAGTGGATCTCAGAAGATCAAAACTGGAACATGAGAGAAGGCTACACGCTTTGCGAGTTCGGGAGCTGAAATTGAAGGAGATCGCTGATAATTTTGTAAATGAAGGATTGTTGGATGCCTGTCAAATCAGCAAGTACATAAAGTGCTTTCTCAAGAAGATTTGTGTTCAGTTTCTGATGGTGCCAGCCTGTTATAGTTTATTGTGCCACCACAGTTTGTCTCAGCAATTGTTTTATATATATAGTAAAGCACCAGCGCTAAACAGTAGATGTTGATCAGACTGTAAATGTTCACAAAAAGATAAGCGTAATCCAAAGAGTTGCTTAAAGCAGTGGTCTCCAACCCTGGTCCTGGAGAGCTACAGGGTCTGCTGGGGTTTTTTTTTTCACCTTAAAATCAGCACCCAATTGAGACTCAAGACACCAGGTGAGTTGAGTTAACTGTGTAATCAACTGCTCTAATTGATTCATGAAGTGCAGAGTCACTATGAAAACCAGCAGACCCTGTAGCTCTCCAGGACCAGGGTTGGAGACCACTGGCTTAAAGGGTTAGTTTGCAATGTTACACCCAGGTCCGCTGCGCTTCTCATCACAAATTATGTGATAAATCCCTAAATCCCCCCCCCCCCCGTCTAGATTGCCTACGATGTATGTGTGTTTGCATGTATGTGCATGTAACTTGGCCTTAGCTTGATACCAGTACTTTTGCAAGTCTTCATGACTTAGTGACTTTGTATGTGTGAGTAACTTGCCATTTTTGTTGTGCCCAGAATAAAAAGTCCCCCAATCAGAGCAGTCTAGAACCGGGTCTACTGCAATGCAGCATTTGGTGAAAGATGCACGTTAACTACTTTAAATACTTTACTTTGTCAAAGAATTTGTACATTATTCTTCCTGTATGCTCACGAGAGTCACACCTGTAAGACGACAGGTACTGAACTGTGGACATATGTGTGTTATACATACCACTTTTCACGCATTCCGTTGTACAGCTGTGTAGTTGTCAGACCCCTAGTGTCTGTTTTTTTATGTCGTTAATTTTATTTTTGATGCCGCGCTTTGTATGTCTTCTTAGTCTCTATTTATGTTCTGCGCTGGGGACAAGGTGAATTTACCTTTTGAGGATTAATTAACTACAGCACCATCATCACATTTAACATTTGCATGTGTTATAATGTATAATGTGCCATGTGTCTTCTAAGTCTTTATTTTAATGTAATGCTCTGCGCTGGTGATAATGTGGATTTCCCTTTTGAGGATGAATAAACTATATCATCATCATCATCATCATCATCATCATCCTCATCATCATCACATTTTGCCAGTGTTATTTTTCTCTTGTTTTCTCTCTCAGGACAGCTCATTGAGCAGATTCGGTGAGGACGGTGATTGGCTGGCAAATCTCAAAGGCCATTTACACAATCTAGATATAAAGCCCGATACGATGAGCACAGACATTAAATGTTTCAGCGTGTTGCTTTCTCTATACAGTTAAAAACCAAATGAAGTCTTCAGCCCTTTGGCTTGAACATCAGGAAAGTTTTATATTATTTTTCGAAATACGAAGGTTTGCATGTTCATTTCAAGGACATTTGGAGGATTTCAGCCTTAGTGTTTCGTAATTTATACAAATGACAAGCATTGTGAACACGTAATATCCGAGATAGATCATTTCTGAATAGGAAGTCCACAAGCCTTTGTACAAACAACCAGTCTGCTTATTGCTGATCGTCTGTACTTTTCCTGTTTGCGATGCAGGAGAAAGTATCACCGGAAAAGCCGATGCAAGAACTCCGAAACTCCCCGGCGTTTTTTACACATCTATAAAAGTACCATGGGGAATTCAACTGAAATACTGTTTTTTCTACAAGGACTGGGTGAGACAGTGTCAGGCAAGCGCACATACTTCATCCTCATTCTTCTTATTTACCTTTTTACGATTTTAGCGAACCTGACTTTGATTGGGACAGTTATTTTGGAGAAAACGCTCCATGAGCCCATGCTTATATTCGTGTGTAACTTGTGTGTAAATGGTATACTTGGTGCTTCTATATTTTATCCTAAAATATTGGTGGACCTTTCATCCGACTTGAGTGTTACTTCGTATAAAGCTTGTCTGGGTCAAATTTTTGTATTATCCTGCTACATACACTTAGAATTTACTACCTTAGCAATTATGGCTTATGACAGGTATATCGCGATATGCAAGCCGCTCAATTACCACTCCATCATAACGCCCCGGGCGGTGATGAAATTGCTGATTTTTACCTGGCTTTCATCCATCCTTGAGTCAGTTGGTGTGACTGTTCTGGTAGCGAGACTGCCCCTCTGTGGATTCAACATCGAAAAAATTTACTGCACAACCTGGGAAGTGGTAAAGCTGTCATGTGTGCAAACTACTATCAACAACATATACGGGTACAGTCTCATGGTTTTTCACGCTTCACAAGCAGTGCTGGTTGTGATTTCATACATTTATATCGTCAGAGCATGTGTGCGATCGCCGAAAGAACGGAGTAAATTCATGCATACCTGTTTGCCCCATTTAATTGCACTGATCAACTTCTTCATCGCACTCGGTTTTGACCTTATGTACGCTCGCTATGGTCCCACCAGCCGTATGCAGGCTCTCCGCAATTTCATGTCCCTGGATTATCTAATTGTTCCACCGCTCCTAAATCCCCTCATTTATGGACTGAGACTGAACCAGATCCGCCGGAGAATCTTTAGGATTTGCGGCCGGAAAAGACATGCTCTAAAGTGAATGTTTGTACTTTGTTCAGACTGGAAAAGCAACACCCCCGTACAAATGTTTTCATAAAAATCGACAACAGGCCAAAAATGGTCTTTGAACAGCGTAACAAAACGATTTTAAGATGCTGCACAGGTTTAGATATTCCCAGAAGTAATATAAGCCTATCTTGGTATAATGGCTTTGCTTTGTCTTCAGCAAAGAGGGGCCTTCTCAAAGCATAACTCTAGGAGCTGGGGCAAATTATAGTTCTGACAGACACTCAGACACGCTCTGGTTAAGTCCTAAAAGGACCGGATGAAGGATAAATGCAGAACGGTATTTTCAGTATCACAGAAGCATCAGAAGTGAGTGAGGTTCAGTGCTCAGTACCTTAATCCCTTTGCGTGCATGCCAAATCTGCCCAATCCTTGCCCATTTAAGGGGTAGGCTACCCTATTTAAAACTCCAGAGACTTGAAAAATGGTTCAATTGAAGAAGGACATTTCTACCATTTACAATACTTAGATTAGTTTATATTTGTAATTTTGGAAGAAATAAAGTGCCACAAATGCAACTGTCTAGGCAACAAATCAAAAATTAATTTGTTCTTATTTAGTTTGCAATGAAATACTGAGAGATCCCATATATAAAACAGGTTAAACTATATATTTCCTGGACCAAAAAATCCTTGACCACAAGTGCATAAAATCTAAGGGTGGATATGCAGAACTACTAAAGTTCTATGAAGCAAAAAGTAAGCATTGTACCTAGTGTCTCCAAATCTATCCAAAATGTCTAAATTATGTATTGCTTTAAATCACAACATAATCATGTATTTCACTACAAATCAACTGTTTTGACTTAAGAAACTCACTTTTGTGTCATTTTCAAGTGGGAATTACAGGCTTTCCGTCAGTACAGTGGTCTAAAATATCTAGGGGTCCAGAAACATATCCAAAATCTCTCCAAAAATGAATAAAATGCTTTTTGTCCATTATGAACCATATAAATGTGCCCCTTATGATGTTTTAAGATGAAACATTGATATGAGAATAAAACATATTGCAAAAATATTATCACACAATGTTGTAAAGTACCTAAATGTGTAATCATTAACTCTCGTATGTTTTTCTGTACTCTACATTATGTAATGTTTTCTTGTATGGGGATGGGACAACATTAAAACAATATTCAAACATACACCACATTTTGGAAATGTTCCAACTCTAGAATTGAGGTCTAGAATTGATTTAAAGGGTGGCATTTGCATTTGGAATCTGTTGCTGCTAACTCTCAATATGAAGTCCAAAGAGCTGTCACTGTCGGTGAAGCAAGCCATCATTAGGCTGAAAAAAAAACTATCAGAGAGATAGTAAAATCATTAGGTGTGGCCAAATCAACTATTTGGTACATTCTTAAAAAGAAAGAACGCACTGGTGAGCTCAGAAACACCAAAAGGCCTAGAAGACCACAGAAAACAACTGTGGTGGATGACAGAAGAATACTTTCCCTGGTGAAGAAAAACCCCTTCACAACAGTTGGCCAGATCAAGAATACCCTCCAGGAGGTAGGCGTATCTGTGTCAAAGTCAACAATCAAGAGAAGACTTCACCAGAGTAAATACAGAGGGTTTACCACAAGATTTAAACCATTGGTAAGCATTGGTATCCACTGGCAAAAGCGCATGCAATTAATGAAAAACAAAGAGATAATGCCAACAAACTGGAACGAGCTCAGACAAATATAAAATACATTTAAAAAAAAAAAACAGACGAGCAACTCAAATTTAGTCAAGATTGAAAAATTGTGGGGTTGCGTCCAAGTTTTTACTCCTTTTCTTGTTTTCTTCAGGAGAACGATAACGATTTGTTGCAGACTAGGGCTAGTGGTCTTCTGAAGGCCCTGTTTTCCGTTTCCTGTTTTGTCCAACACCTGCAATTGTTTGTCCATTATAGTTTCGAGTTTCTGTTTTTGTGTGTCTTCATAATAAAAGTGTTTGTTAACAGTATGTTGGGGAAAATATCTTTTGCACTTTGTTTTGCTATGGGCACAAAGGATTTTATGTTGCGCTCAAATTCATGTTGTCCTTGTCATTGTATTGTGGGTGGATTTGGGACGAAACAATACCCAGAATATGATGATTTCTATGGGCTGCATACTTTGGGCAGTCATGGAATGCAAGAGATTTGCAACCAAGTACTAAGCATGGTGGCTTTATGTGTTAATTTGTACAGTTACTAATGGTTCCCTAACATGGGGGGACAACTTAGAAAAAAGGCTATAATTTATAAAACATGGATCAACCAGTAAGGGTGAAAATACCATTTAAACAGAGCTAGCAGACTGCACTTATTCATTGTTTCTTTTCAAGTTTAATGTGCTAGAGCCAAAACATCAAAAAAATGTATCGCCATCCAAATACTTACAGACCACAATCTATATCATACAGTTTAGCTGTATATCATACAGTTTAGCATACAAAGCATGAAAAAAGCCTGCAAACTGCACACTGTGCCCTGAATGAAAAGTGCGCTGGTGACAATGTGAAATTCCATGTTGATGATTAATAAACTATATCAGCATCATCACCATTGAATTCAACTCTTGCCAGTGTTATTTCTCGATTTTCTCTCTCAGGACTTCAGCTCATTAGGCAGATTCGAAGAGGACGGTGATTAGCCGGCAAATCTCAAAGGCGGTTTACACAACCATATAAAGCCTTACGCTGTGAACACAGACATTAAATCTTCGCGTGCTGATTTCTCTATACAGTTAGAAACCAAATGAAGTCTTCAGACCCTTGGCTTGAACATCAGGAAAGTTTTATATTATTTCTCGAAATATAACGATATTTATGCTAATTTGAAGAAGAGTTGCAGGATTGCAGCCTTATAGTTCTTCGTGATTTTCAACTGACAAACAATGTGAAAATGAACACGCAACATCCGAGCTAGGTGATTTCGGAATAGGAAGCACACAAGCTTATATACAAACAAGCAGCCTGCTTATTGTGTCTGTACTTGTTCTGTTTGCGATGCAGGAGAAATTATCACCGGAAAAGCCGATGCAAGACCATCTCGGAACGTCACCATTGTTAATGTATGCATCTACGTTAAAAGTACGATGGGGAATTCAACTGAAACACTGTTTGTTCTACAAGGACTGAATGAGACAGTGTCAAGCAAGCACACATACTTCATCCTCATTCTTCTTGTTTACCTTTTTACTATTTTTGCGAACCTAACTTTGATTGTGACAATTATTTTGGAGAAAACGCTCCATGAGCCCATGCTTATATTCCTGTGTAACTTGTGTGTAAATGGAATATTTGGTGCCTCCATATTTTATCCTAAAATATTGGTGGACCTTTCCTCTGACTTGAGTGTTACTTCGTATGAAGCTTGTCTGGGTCAAATTTTTGTATTATACAGCTACGTATACTGCGAATTTACTACATTAGCAATGATGGCTTATGACAGGTATGTCGCGATATGCAAGCCGCTCAATTACCACTCCATCATCACGCCTCGGACGATGATGAAATTGTTGCTTTTTACCTGGCTTTCATCCATCTGTGAATCAGTTGGCGTGACGGCCCTGGTAGCTAGACTGCCCCTCTGTGGATTCAACATCGAAAAGATTTACTGCACTGCTTGGGCCGTGGTAAAGCTGTCATGTGTGGACACCACAATCAACAACATATACGGGTACATTCTCATGGTTTTCCACGCTTTACAAGCAGTGCTGATCGTGATTTCTTACATTCATATCGTCAGAGCATCTGTGCGATCGCCAAAAGAAAGGAGTAAATTCATGCAGACGTGTTTACCCCATTTAGTCACACTGGCCAACTTCTTCATCGCACTCGGTTTTGATCTCATGTACACTCGCTATGGTCCCACCACCCGTATGCAGGCTCTCCGCAATTTCATGTCCCTGGATTACCTAATTGTTCCACCGCTTCTAAATCCCCTCATTTATGGACTGAGACTGAACCAAATTCGCCGGAGAATCTTTAGGATTTGCAGCAAGAAAAGACATGCTCTAAAGTGAATGTTTGTACTTTGTTCAGGCAGGAAAAGCCATATCCAACCGACAAATGTTTTCATAAAAATGAGAACAGGACAAAAATAATCTCTGAACAGCGAAACTAAAAGATTCTGAGACGCAGCACAATTTCAGACATTCTGATAAGTTATATAAGCATGTCTTGGTCTAGTGCCCTAGTTTGGTTTACATTATTATTTAGTTTCACGCATGGGTTGCGTTGCCTTGTGTATGAATACATTGTCCTTATGTACATTCGGAGCTGGAATGGCCAGACAGATGTAAACTGGAATGAGTCTCTTTTCCCCCCATGTGTTGAGACTGCTATTAATATTCAAGAGAGTAAAAAATGTAGATAGCATTTTAAGTTCCAGTGATAAAAATAATTGTTAATAATGATCTTTGATATGGCAATAAATATATACAACAATGTTTTTAATGAGGTTTGTTATTTAACTTTTTGAATGTTGGTGTTCAGTCAGTGTTGGGGAAACCTAGTTTCTGCTATCATTCTTTTCTCTCTATCCTATGACGCATTGTGCAGACAGGTTCAGCTACTTTAAGGCCAGATGAGGTAATCAGTGGAAAGTTGTGTTTGAAGATCACAGTGGTGAGAAGTTATTGGTGGACACATTCTATGAGCATGCCCAACGTGTGGGGATTCTGATTTTTGCCAATAAAATATGGATGTATGAGACAGTTCAGAGTTCTCTAGGACTGCTTATCAGAAGCACTCCCTATGTGCACATTAGTCAATAAATGTCCCTTATTCAACCAGCCATTGCCATCTTATCCTTTGGTTCCCAGAAAAAGAAGCAGTTTGTGTAGCAGTTAATTTTGTTTCATACAAACTTGTACCTCAGTGAGTAAAAAAATTGTGGTTTGCATTACTTTCAGAGGCTGTTCAAACTAATTTTACTTATCATAAATTATAATGCAAATTATAATTTTATTTTTTTTTACAGTGAAAAGTCAGAAACATAGAAAATCATAAAGAAACACAAATATAGATTTTTAAAATAATTCTATTGTTAGTCATTGATTACTTGCAATATTCATACTGTATATTCATTATTTTCCCTTAGTAGTATCTACATAAAGTGAATACAAGCACCACATAATATATGGAATAGGTGTTATTTGAATTAAGGAATTGGTTATGAGAGGGAACTGAATTGAGGGAGTAATGGACAGAATTTATTTGAGCGAATTGATACTAAAAAATTTACATTGCGTTAAATTTATTTGGCAGACACCTTTATCCAAAGCAATGCACAATAAGTGCATGCTGAAGGTCCAACTACAAAACACAGTCCAATAAGGTACATTACTCATTGCAGTATATAACAGTCATCAATAGCCACAAACATCAAGTCCAGTTCATACAGGAAGCACAGGCTAGGTTGAAAAAGTTTTGGTAAGTCAAACTGGGAGACATGACAGCAAACTACATCATCAAGATAATGCTACAAGTGCAAAATAAGTGCTGGATGGAGATACAAATGTAATATGAAGGAGCTAGAAGAACAAGATAGAAGCATACAAGTGATCAGAGTGATCCTAGATTGGGAGTGCCCTGCAGAGAAGTAACAATTTATTATGATGTGATTGACAGCAGCAGCAGGGTGAATTCTGAAAGGTAAATTAACGTCTACCTGCTCCAATCAAACCAAGTGCCTCAAAACTCATTGGTTGGAGCTTCACCTTGAAGTAGGACAAAGAGCCCAAATACACTGCTTGTTTCAGGGACAAAAACTGGAATGTTCTTGACTGGGTAAGTCAGTCACATCGTCCAAAATCTAATGGAACATACATTTCACTTTGCTGAAGACAAAACTGAAGGCAAAAAGCCCTGATACAAATAAGGCCATAAGACGGCTACAGCACAGGCCTGGCAGATCACCACCAGAGACGATACTGTCATGTGCAGGTGCTGAAACTAACCCCCTGCATGTGATCTGTGCTTCTCTCCCTACTTGGGCAGCAGTGTAGTATAATGGGTAAGGAGTTGGTCTTGTAGCCTAAAGGTCTCAGGTTCGATTCCCCGCTAGGACACTGTCGTTATACCCTTGAGCAAGGTACTTAACCTGCATTGCTTCAGTATATATCCAGCTCTATGAATGGATACAATGTAAATGCTGTGTAAAATGTTGTGTAAGTCGCTCTGGATAAGAGCGTCTGCTAAATGCCTGTAATGTGCTCCACCTCAACAAGCTGCTAATTGCCTGATTGGCGTCACCTGCCTGTGGCCCTACATAAGCCTGCTGCAGCTAGAAAAGATGGAAGTTTTTGAGGAGAAGGTTGTGGTTGGATCCTGCACAATGTTGTAGACTTCTGGTTTTCCTTTTGGTTATTTCTTTGTGTTTTTGTGTGGTGTTGGATGGTGAATGTTCATTTTCCATTAGGTGCAAGTTTTGTTAGGTTTTAGGTCAGAGTAGAAAACCTGCAAAAGACTCACCATTTCTTGTTTTCTTTGGAAGAACAATGACTATTTTTTGTAGACTAGGGCTAGTAGTTTTCTGTAGGCCCTGCTTTGGCCTTACCTGTTGTGCCAGCACCTACAACTGTTTGCTCCTGTTTTGTCCAACACCTGCAATTGTTTGTCCATTATAGTTTTGCATTTCTGTTTTTGTGTCTTTATAATAAAAGTGTTTGTTAATAGTATGCTGGGGGAAATTACTTTTGCACTTTGTTTTCTTACGGGCACTAGGGATTTTATGTTGCGCTCAAATTCATGTTGCCATTGTCATTGTATTGTATTGTGGGTGGATTTGGGATGAAACAATACCCAGAATCTGGTGATTTCTATGGGTTGCAGACTTTGGGCAGTCATGGAATGCAAGGGATTTGCAGCAAAGTAAAAAACAATATTGGCTTTATTTAAGATTATGTTAATTTGTTCAGTTACTAATGGTCCCTAATATGGGGGGTCTACTTATAAAAATGGCTATAATTCTACATGGATCAACCAATAAGGGTGCAAATACCCTAAAATCACAGCTTCAAGTCTGCACTTTAAGCTCATACGCATTGTTTATCTTCAAATCTACTGTGCTAAAGCACATAGCTTAAACATTAAAAATTGTATCGCCGTCCAAATACTTATAGACCACATTGTATGCAGATGAGGCCAAATGTTCACATACACCTAGGCTAAAGATATTCAAACCTCGGTCCTGGAGTAGCTCTGTGTATGCTGGTTTTCTTTCCAACCACAAATGCAATTCCAGAATTATAACAAGTTAATTTTTCTTAATTAGGTGCTCTTTGTGTTCAGAGGGATTTTTTACCCTCTTCAACCACATTATGTCAGAAATAGCTAAGCATTCCATGAAGAATAAAATTTCCATGTCCGTACTGTGCTTATTGTGCTACATTTGCATACAATTACATTAAAAGGTAAATTATTTTTAATGGATCAAAGTAAAGACTGAGGTGAGTCAATAGACTTCAAATTGGTCAGTGTGGACACCTTCCCACTAAAACTAACCGTCTGGAAGATAATGAAGAATTCAAAGACAAAGCAAATTATAATGAGCCAAACCTACATTGTGTCAATAAATTTCAGAAAATTAAACATGTTCAGGGGTCTACTGATTAATCTCAGTCTTTCAATTGGTCCAAAAAGTCTGTTACCTCTTCTATGTAACTGGTTGCAATAAAGCACAATATGAATATGGGAACTTTATTGTTCATGGCTATTTTTGACATGATGTGGCTTAGGTGGGTTAATAATCCCTCTAAACTTGAAAAGCACCTAATTAAGAAAAATGTACTTGTTCAAATTCTGGCATTGCAATTGTGGTTTGAACGAAAACCAGCATACACAGGGGTACTCCAGGACTGAGGTTGGGAACCACTGAATTAGGGCATCTACTTTGTTCACATCAGAGGTAATTTTAAAACAATTTATTATAAACAGATTTATTTCAGCTTTAATACACTATTTCAGAATTCCAGTGGGTCAAAATTTTACATATACCAAGGTGGCTGTCTCTTTAAACAGTCTGGAAGATTCCAGAAATTTATGTAATGACTTTTTAGAAGCTTCTGATTGGCCAATTGTCATAATTGGGAGTTAATTGGCACTTGTCGCTGTATTTAAGGGCCTACCTTTAGAGCCACTGACATTTTGCACATGACACCATGTGAAAATCCAAGCAACTCAGCCAAGACCTATGAAATAAAATTGTGGCCCTTCACAAGTCCAGTTCCTCCTTAGGAGCAATTTCCAAACAACTGAAGGTACCCAGAGCAGTTGTACAAACGATTGTATGCAAATATAAAAATCTTGGGACCACACAGACACTGCATCGTTCAGGAAGGAGGCACAAATTAACTCCCAGGGCTGAACGAACTTTGGTTCGAAAGGTTCAACTGAACCCCAAGACAACAACAAAGGAATTAGTGAAGGACATGGAGGCATCAGGTACCAAAGTATCCACATTCACCATTAAGAGAATCCTACATCGCCATGGCCCGAAAGGCTGTCACGCAAGGAACTGGCAAAACTGGCAAAAAAAACAGCCAGAATCAAGTTTGCAGTTGACCACCAGGACGAAGACCTAGCCTTTTTCAGAGGAGTGTTCTCTGTTCTAAACAAAAAAAAAATTAAACAAAAATTGAACAGTTGTCCATAATGATCAGTGCTATGTATGGAGGAACACGACCCGGTTAAAATCTAGTATATGGCTGGACCTAACACACGTGATCCAGCCGACCAATGGTGTACCTTCATCACTCAGTCAGTCACTCACAGACATTGGCGTTTGTAGGGCTGGCCCCGCTGTTGCGGTCAGCCAAAAAGGGTGAGTCTTTAAATCCGAGGAAATCCATCCCAACTGTGAAGCATGGGGGTGGCAGCATCATGTTGTGGGGGTGTTTTGCTGGAAAAGGGACTGGTGCACTTCAGAAAATAGATGGCATCATGAGGAAGGAGGATTATCTAGAAATGCTGAAGCAACACCTCGAGACATCAGCTAGAAAGTTCAAACTTGGCCGCAACTGGGACTTCCAGCAGGAAAATGATCCTAAGCATCCCACGAGGTTGTAACAAAATGGCTTGGCAACAAAGTGAAAATATTGGAGTGGCCATCTCAAAACCCTGACCTGAATCCTAAAGAAATTTTGTGGACTGAACTGAACCTTACTGACTGACACCAGTTCTGTCAGGAAGAATGGGCAAAAATTCCGGCAAAGTATTGTGAGAAGCTTGTGGAAGGCTACCCCAAGCGTTTGATTCAAGTTAAGCAATCTAAAAGCAATGCCACCAAATAATAACAAAGTGTATGTAAACTTTTGACCCACTGAACTGTGGACATAAATGTGTTATACAAACCACTTTTCATGCATTCTGAGTACACACATTCTGTTCTAAAGGGCATTGTACACTTGTCCGACTCCTAGTGTCTTATTTATTTAAGTCGTAGTTTTAATGTTTTTTGATGCTGTGCATCAAAGTCTCATGTCCTGGCTGGTGATAATGTGAATTTCCCTTTTGAGGTTTAATAAACTATATAATCATCACATTTAACATTTGCATGTGTTATTTTCTCTTGTTTTCTCTCTCAGGACTTCAGCTGATTAAGCAGATTCGAAGAGGACGGTGATTAGCTGGCAAATCTCAAAGGTAATTTACACAATCCAGATATAAAGCCCGATATGGTGGGCACAGGCATTCAATCTTTCTGCGCGCTGCTTTCTCTATACTGTTAGAAACCAAACGAAGTCGTCGGCGCTGAGGCATGAACATCTGGAAATATTTATATTAATTTGTCGAAATATGAAGATATTTATGTTCATTTCAAGGAGAGTCGCAGTATGTCAGCCTTATAGTTCTTCGTAATTTATTTAAATGACAAGAAATACAAATACGTAATATCCCAGCTAGATGATTTCGTAATATGAAGCACACAAACAAGCAGTCTGGTAATTGCTAATCGTCTTTACTTTTCCTGTTAACGATTCCGGAGAAAGTATCACCGGAAAAGGCGATGCAAGAACATCTCGGAACCTCCCCGGCGTTTTTTACACATCTGCAATAAACGTACCATGGGAAATTCAACTGAAATACTTTTTGTTCTACAACGACTGAATGAGACAGTGTCAAGCAAACACACATACTTCATCCTCATACTTGTTTACGTTTTTACTCTTGTGGCGAACCTGACTTTGATTGTGACAATTATTTCGGAGAAAACGCTCCATGAGCCCATGCTTGTATTCGTGTGTAACTTGTGTGTAAATGGTGTCCTTGGTGCTTCTATGTTTTATCCTAAAATATCGGTGGACATTTCATCCGACTTGAGTGTTACTTCGTATGAAGCTTGTCTGGGTCAAATTTTTGTATTATCCATCTACTTATACTGCGAATTTACTACATTAGCAATGATGGCTTATGACAGATACATCGCGATATGCAAGCCGCTCAATTACCACTCCATCATCACGCCTCAGAAGGTGATGAAATTTCTGGTTTTTACCTGGCTTGCATCCATCTGTGAATCAGTTGTTGTGTCGGCCTTGGTAGCCAGATTGCCTCTCTGTGGATTCAAAATCGAAAAGATTTACTGCACAACCTGGGCAGTCGTAAAACTATCATGTGTGGACACCACTATCAATAACATATACGGGTACATTCTCATGGTTTTTCACGCTTCACAAGCAGTGCTGATCGTGATTTCCTATATTCATATTGTCAGAGCATGTGTGAGATCGCCGAAAGAACGGAATAAGTTCATGCAGACCTGTTTGCCCCATTTAATCGCACTGACCAACTTCTTCATCGCACTAGGTTTTGACCTCATGTACACTCGCTATGGCCCCACCGACCGTCTGCAGGCTCTCCGAAATTTCATGTCCCTGGACTACCTCATTGTTCCACCGCTCCTAAATCCCTTAATATATGGCCTGAGACTGAACCAGATCCGCAGGAGAATCTTCAGGACTTGCAGCAAGAAAATACATACTTTAAAGTGAATGTTTGTACTTTGTTCAGGCAGGAAAAGCCATTTCCAACCGACAAATGTTTTCATACAATGAGAACAGGACAAAAATAATCTCTGAGCAGCGAAACTAAAATATTCTGAGATGCAGCACAATTTTAGACATGCTGATAAGTAATACATGCCTCTTAGTATAGTGGCCTTGTTTGGTTGACATTATTATTTAGTTTCATGCATGGGTTGCGTTGCCTTGTGTATGAATACATTGTCCTTATGTACATTCGGAGCTTGAATGGCCAGACAGATGTAAACTGGAATGAGTCTCTTTTTCCCCGTGTTGAGACTGCTATTCATATTCCAGAAAGTTAAAAAATGTATCTCTTTTTAGTGCAATGTCCTGCGCTGGTGGCAATGTGTATTTCCTTTTTGAGGATTAATAAACTATATCTATATCATCATCATCATCATCATCATCATCACATGTAAATCTTGCCAGTGCTTTTTCTCTCTCTCGGGACTTCATTAAGTAGACTTGGCGAGGACGGTGATTAGCTGGCAAATCTCAAAGGTCATTTACACAATCCAGATATAAAGCCCGATACGGTGGGGACAGACATTAAATCTTTCTGCGCGTTGCCTTCTCCTTACAGTTAGCAACCAAATGAAGTCTTCAGCGCACTGGATTGAACATTTTGAAACTTTTATTATTTTTCGAAATATGAAGGTATTTATTTACATTTCAAGGACAGTCGCAGTATTTCAGCCTTAAAGTTCTTTGTAATTTATCGAAATGACAAGCAATGTGAACTCGTAATTTCCCAGCTAGATAATTTCTTAATAGGAAGCCTACAAGCCTATGTACAGACAATTAGTCTGCTTATTGCTGATCGTCTGTATTTTTCCTGTTTGCGATGCAGGAGAAAATATCACCGGAAGAGCCGATGCAAAAGCATCTCGGAACCTCCCCGGCATTATTTATACGTCTGCAATAAAAGTACCATGGGGAATTCAACGGAAATACTGTTTTTTCTACAACGACTGAATGAGACAGAGTCAAGCCAACACACATATTTTATCCTCATTCTTCTTGTTTACCTTTTTACGCTTTTAGCGAACCTGACTTTGATTGGGACAGTTGTTTTGGAGAAAACGCTCCATGAGCCCATGCTTGTATTCGTGTGTAACTTGTGTGTAAATGGTATACTTGGTGCCTCTATATTTTATCCTAAAATATTGGTGGACCTTTCATTCGACTTGAGTATTATTTCGTATAAAGCTTGTCTGGGTCAAATTTTTGTATTATACAGCTATCTATTCTGCGAATATACTACGTTAGCAATAATGGCTTATGACAGGTATATCGCGATATGCAAGCCGCTCAATTACCACTCCATCATCACGCCTCGGAAGGTGACGCAATTATTGCTTTTTACCTGGATTTCATCTATCTGTGAAGCAGTTGTCGTGGCGGCCCTGGTAGCCAGACTGCCCCTCTGTGGATTCAATATCGAGAAGATTTACTGCACAGCCTGGGCCGTGGTAAAGCTGTCATGCGTGGACACCACTATCAACAACATATATGGGTACATTCTCATGTGTTCTTATATTTCACAAGCAGTGCTGATCGTGATTTCCTATATTCAAATCGTCAGAGCATGTGTGCGATCGAAGAAAGAAAGGAGTAAGTTCATGCAGACCTGTTTACCCCATTTAATCGTACTGACCAACAACTTCATCGCACTCGCTTTTGACCTCATGTACACTCGCTATGGTCCCACCGACCGTCTGCAGGCTCTCCGCAATTTCATGTCCCTGGACTACCTCGTTGTTCCACCGCTCCTAAATCCCCTCATTTATGGCCTGAGACTGAATCAGATCCGCCGGAGAATTTTTAGAATATGCAGCCAGAAAAGACATGCTCTAAAGTGAATGTCTGTACTTTGTTCAGCCAGGGAAATCAATATGTCGGCTACAAATGTATTTATAAAAATTACAACAATATAATTATCTCTGAACAGATTAACTAAAGGATTCAAAGATGCAGCACAGTTTTAGACATTCCCGGGAGTAATATAACCTTCTCTTATGTTCTAGTGGCCTTGTTTGGTTTGCATTATTTTTAGTTTCACGCAAAACCAAACAAGGCCACTAGAACATAAGAGAAGGTTATATTACAAACTGGAATGACTCTCTTTTTCCGCCCGTGTTGAGACTGCTATTCATATTTAAAAGAGTAAAAAATGTAGATTACATTTTAAGTTGCAGTGATAAAAATAAAATGCATAATGTTTCTCCAAAAGTAGTCAGTTTCTTAGATATGTACAAAAACATAATGGAAATAAATATGTAGAACAATGTTTTTAATGAGGTCCATTATTTAAATTTTTGAATTCTGGACACTTCAAGGCCACGTGAGGTAATCAGCAGAATGTTGTGTTTAAAGATCACAGTGGTGAGAAGTTATTGGTGGACACTGTGGGGATTCGGATTGTTGCCAATAAAAGATGGATGTATCAGACAGTTCAGGGTTCTCTTGGGCTGCCTATGAGGAGCTCCCCCAGTGTGCTCATTGGTCAATAAATGTCACTAATTGAACCTGCCATTGCCATCTCATCCTTGGGGTCCCCAGAAAAAGAAAGGGTAATGGTAAGCATGGGATGTTTCTTCTGTAGCAGTTTATTTTGTTTCATATAAACTTGTACCTCATGAGTAAACCATTTGTGGTTTGCAGTAGATTTAGAAACTAATATTACTGATTATAAATTCTACTGCAACTGATAATTTAAGTCAGAAACATAGAAAATCATCAAGAAACTAAATATATATTTTAAAAATAATTCTATTGTCAGTCATTGATTACTTGGAATATTCATATTCATGGTATATATTAATTATTTCCCCATAGTATCATCTATATAAATTCAATACAAACATCACATAATGTATGGAATTGTTGTTATTTGAGAAAACTGATATTGAAAAAAGACTGAATTGTGGAATTGGTTATGAGACGGGACTGAATTGAGGGAGTAATGGACAGAAATTATTTGAGCGAACTGATTCTAAAAGATTTACATTGCAGTAATCTAGACAGGAGGTTACCTTGGCCTGAACAAGCAGCTGGGTAGAGGACGTGGTCAGGTATGGTTGAATCCTCCTGATGTTGAACAGGAGGAATCTGCAGGACCGTGATGTTGCTGTGATGTGCTTCATGAAGTCCAGCTGATCATGCAGGACCACCCACAGGCTCTTTGCAGAGTCAGGGGCAGTCACTGTGGTACCATCGACAGCGACGTAGGGCTCCCGTAGCAGGGAGGTCTTGTGAGAGATAAACAGCAGCTCAGTCTTGTTGAGGTTGAGCTTCAGGTGATGCCTGGTCATCCACGTTGAGATGTCAGCCAATTTGGCAGATATTCTCCAATTAATCTGCATGGCAGAGGAAAGGACAGAGAAGAATTGTGTAGCATCAGCATAACGGTAACAAGTGAAGCCATGTGAATTAATGACAGAGTCGAAAGATTTGGTGTAAGTGGAGGACAGCAGAGGCCCCAGTACAGATGCCTGTGGCACTCCTGTAACAAGTGGATCAGGTGCAGACAGACACCATCCATACGACTGGTCTGAGGCAGTTATAAATTTGACTGCAGTGCAATTCCGTTATCTAAACCAAGTGCTTCAAATTGGACGGAGCTTCACCTTGAAGTAGGACAAAGAGCCCAAATATACTGCTAAAGCAACCAAGGAGTTTTCAGGAACAAAAACAGGAATGTTCTTGACTGGGTAAGTCAGTCACCTCATCCAAAATCCAATACCTTATGGACCTTAATAAAATGTAATCATATTTTTTGAATGTGCCTACTTTTTATTTTCAATTTTCATTTTCCCTTCTTTGCAGGACTCATTACAGAACAGTTTATTTCTGAGAATAAAAGACCTCACATGGACAATGACCTCACAGTAAAATAAATGAATAAGAATAAACAAAATAATATATAAAAACTAATTGAAACACTTACCGTAATCTGTTTAAAAATATGACAGAAACTTTTATTTAGTGTAATTCATGGTACAGGAAAAAAATGATATCTCAACAAAAACATGTTTTACAACAACTTTACCTCAGAACTAGGAACCTTTTGAGGAACTCAGTGTTTCCACCGCAGAAACTAGGGTCTAAATTTAGTTCTGGGGGCTTTATTTTACCCCCCAAAGAGTTCCTGCTCGGGGGATAGTACTTTCCGAAAGTACAGGAACCTTTTGGGTGGAGCTTGCAGCGCTGAACATTTCTGATTGGTCGAGTACATTACATTACATTACATTACAGGCATTTAGCAGACGCTCTTATCCAGAGCGACTTACACAACTATTTTACATAGCATTACTCGCAGCATTTTTTTGTGTTTATTTTCAGCCGCCATGTTTAAAAATATGCAGCCGCAAACCAATTTATTTTCATAATAACTTCAAATCAAGCTTGTATGTTATGCAGCGCAGTAGCCTAGTTTTGGTTATAGCCTGCCAACGTCTTGGAATTATAAGGTGTGCTCTTCTGTTCTTTTTGTCATGTTCCTGTGTTCCTGTCTGCGTTTTCCCTGTTGGGCCGCCAGATGGCGGCACTTCTGTTTTGTGTCCTGCTCCCCTTGTGTTAATTGTATGATTGTTTTCAATTGTCCAATCATTGTTTTCAATTGTCTCGTTTTCCCTTCCCTCTCTGTGGCCTGATGGTTCATGGTGCCCTCCTGTGTCTCGTCAGTGTGTTCTATTTAAGTTTCCCCCTCCCTTGACTCAGGTGCTGGATCCTTGTGATTATGTGGTAACATGAGATTGTTTGTTTGTAAGTCTCTGCTCCTTGTGTTCTTGCCTATGCCCTGATCTTCTAGTGTTTTTGGATTTTTCCTTGTTCCTTGTTTTTTCTTGTTTTCCTTGTTTGTTTAAGGTTGCCCTGAGAGGCTTTGTGTTCCCTTTTGTTCCCCCCTTTCAAGTAAAGTCTTTTTGTTCTTCCATTTTGGAGTTTTGCATTTTTTCCTCTGCACTTGGGTCCAAACCCCCCACGCAATCCTAACACTTTTCTTGCTTTAGTATTGTTTTATACATTTTTTTTATAAAAAGCATTCGTGCTGGGACAGCATATTACGTAGGCTACCAAAACATTCAAACGGATTAATTTGGTTGCTGAATATTTTCTTCCGGATTTTCTTTGTTAGCCCGTTGTAATTGACTCAAAACCTTTGATACAGTTGTGAGGTATGCAATAGTTCTGCGTAATTCACATTGGTGATACAGTAAAAGCAAACTGGAAATCACCTTCCGCACTTTTTTTCAGGGTAAAATAACAGGTTCATTCTAGTAATCGTCCCTTTAGCTTTTTCAGACTGCCGTAATTTTACTCCATTTTACTGCCATTCTTCAATTCCACGAAAAGACCAGGAAGACTATGGACTAATTTACGGTGCATGGTTCGCATCTGGAGGGCACACTTCGCTGCTCGGCTAGCAGTAACTTCGAAGGAAAGCAAACGGTGGCTGTACCACTACTAATTTAAATGTTCACGCAAGTCCGAGTTTTCGTTCTATTCTTGTCATTTTGCGATTAGCCTATATGGAATTGACGATGAGAAAGTAATCAAACAGCAAATTGTTTACAACGTGTGCATGTTTTCTGCTGCTGTTGCCAGTTGTGAATGCATTCTGTCGCTTCGGATGTCAAGACATGAAAGCGAATGTTCGCATAAAAACATAATGAATGTGTTTGAGAGGATATATAAAACAGTTACAATCTGACTATTGGCCTGTTATATCCTATTTGTTGCATAACAACGGTCAAAGTTCAACTACCAATGACAGTTTTGCTTGACAACGGTAAAATATGCCCGGCTGCAGAAGAATATTTCAATTTCAGGTGATTAAATCGATTAAAAAAAAAAAAAATACGAAAGTAACCATATATAATCATTGTTGGTAACCCGTTGTATATAAGTGGAATAAACCCCTCCGGGCTGTCCCGGTTATTAGAAAATAATGTAGGCTACTTCGTGGTAGTATGGGGTTACAGAAGAAATCATAGGACAGATGGAACGACGACAACGTTGCTTTTTCATACGTCAGTGGGCTAATTTGCCTAATCTTCGCGGGACTATAGACCGCGGTGGAAACGCAGACAACCATGGGATGACGGAACCTTTTAGTTCCTTGAAAAGTAGTTCCTGGGACTCCACTTTTGGTGGAAACGTGGCTTTGGTAACATCAGGGCTAGTTCATGCAGTAAAAGCAAAGGCTAAGTCAGTAAAGTTATGGCAAGCCAAACTAGAAGTGAGGCATGATTACAAGAGATATGATAATGTGCTACAACACTGATTTATTACAAATGCAACACACATTTTAGATGAAAATACAAGTGTAATATGAAAGGGCTAGAAGATCAACATACAAGTGATATAAGACAGTGATCTGGGATTGGGGGTGGCCCCACAGATGAGTACTGTTAGAGTTTGTCGAGTTTCAGTCTGATGAGATTAGTCTTAAGACCATAGTGGAAAATGGGCAGTGACTGAGTGGTTCGTAGAGGAATGGAAAGTTTGTTCCACCACTGGGGAGATGAGCAAGAACCATTCACCCAGATGGCAAAAAGTGCAACTTCTTTTATTTTTTTCCCCACTACATGAGCTTTAAAATAATGAATGTTATATGTTACTGAATGTGTAGAGTAGAAGATGAAAAGATAGAAAAAAAACTAATGTGTGGGTGTGAAGATTTGCCAGAATGCTTTATTGAGAAAACAACATATAAAATTAATAAAGTGTATTAAAATGCGAGTAAGAGTGAACAGCATGATTATTAGGATTGTTTACCCATTCATAGCAACCAAGGGCCTTTATTAAAATCACTGTGATGAGTCCAATGATGGAGGAATAATGGCACCCTGAAGTGATAGTTTCATTCGTAAAACCTCAGTACTTCATAAAGTGATGGTTAATCACTATACATGCCACTGACAGACAGTCTTGCTTAATGGTCTCTTTTTTTGTCCTTCTTTTTCCCCTGTCCCTTAGAGAGTCCGTGCAGTGCACGCCACTGCGCACGACGCGGTGTACACGCCGTTAATTGGCTGGTAATTCTCAATGGCCCTTAACGCAATCTAGATATAAAGACTGACGCGGTGAACATCGACATTAAATCATTCAGCTTGTTGCTTTCTTTGTACAGTCAGAAACAAACCAAATGAAGGGACTTCAGCTCTTCACCTTGAATGTCAGCAAAATAAGTTTTGATGTTATTTTTTGAATTGTTGTAGGACTTCAACCACATAGTTATTTGCATTTAATTCAAATGTGAATTTTTTTATTGTAAACAAATAATATTCGAGCTAGATGATTTTTGAATAGGAAATCTGCAAGCCGTACAAACAGGCAATCTTATCATTGTTCATATTTTTCTGTTTGACGTGCAGGAGCAGGAACAGCTAACGCAAGAACATCTGGGAACCTCACTCCTGCTATAAAACTACCATGGAAAATTCAACTAAAATACTGTTTGTTCTACAAGGATTCAACGAGACAGTGTCAAGCAAACAAACATACTTTTTCCTCACTCTTCTTGTTTACCTTTTCACTGTTTTAGTGAACCTGACTTTGATTACAACAATTATTCTGGAAAAAACGCTACATGAGCCCATGCTTATATTTCTCTGTAACTTGTGTATAAATGGGATATTTGGTGCCTCTACATTTTATCCTAAAATATTGGTGGACCTTTCATCTGACTTGAGTGTTACTTCATATGAAGCTTGCCTGGCCCAGATTTTTGTAATATACAGCTACGTTTTCTGTGAATTCACTACATTAGCAATGATGGCTTATGACAGGTATGTCGCGATATGCAAGCCGCTCAACTACCACTCCATCATCACGCCTCAGAGGGTCATGAAATTGCTGCTGTTTACCTGGCTTTTATCCATCTGTGAATCCGTTATTGTGGTGGCCCTTGTAGCCAGACTACCCCTCTGTGGATTCAACATTGAAAAGATTTATTGCACAGCTTGGGCAGTGGTGAAGCTGTCATGCGTGGATACCACGATCAATAACGTATACGGGTCCATTCTCATGTGTTTTCACATTTTACAAGCAGTGCTGATCTTGATTTCCTATGTTAATATCATAAAAGTTTCTGTGCGATCACCGGAAGATCGGAGTAAATTCATGCAGACCTGTTTGCCCCATTTAATCACACTGACCAACTTCTTGATCGCACTCGTTTTTGACATAATGTATGCTCGCTATGGTCCCACCAGTCGTCTGCAGGCTCTCCGCAATTTCATGTCCCTGGAATACCTCATTGTTCCACCGCTCCTAAATCCCCTCATTTATGGCCTGAGACTGAACCAGATCCGCCGGAGAATTTTCAGAATTTGCAGCCAGAAAATACATGCTCTGAAATGAAATTGTTTAATTTGTTGTCCAGGCTGGAAAAGATTTAACATCTGTGATTGATAGAAATTACATTGCTGATGGGCGTTTAAATTGTCATCAGTCGAGTCGTCATTTACTACCTACATCTTCATGAAGATGGATTCATTTTTCTTGTGAAGTGATGCAAACCCTGTACAGCCTACTTTAATTCATCCTCTAGCACACATACAGGTATGTGCTTGGTAGACAGTAGCATTTACAATTTCTGCCTCGGTGTTTGCACAATGAAACTGCTTCGTGGTTAAAAAGCGCAATCCTTCGCTAGGTTTTCCAAGCGCAGATAAATGGTTAGACGCGCACCTTCAGCCTGGATGTTAAACACGTTTGAATTAGAAAATATTTCACATATGCGGAAAAATATTCCTGTCACATTTGGTAGCTATAGATTGTCAAAAAACAATATGCAATATCATAATCACAGCAGCATAAAAGTGAATATATCCGAGTAGGTATCAAATAGATCCCTTATGATATCCTCCTATGACCTAAAATGGTAAATGGACTGCATTTATATAGCGCTTTTATCCAAAGCGCTTTACAATTGATGCCTCTCATTCGCCAGAGCAGTTGGGGGTTAGGTTTCTTGCTCAAGGACACTTCGAAACACTCAGGGTGGGGTTTGAACCGGCAACCCTCCGACTGCCAGACAATCGCTCTTACCTCCTGAGCTATGCCGCCCTATGATTAAATAGCCTCATCATCTATAAGAAAAATGTAAATACATCCAGTGATGAAACGGACGTCGTATATCATGCAGGTATCGAACACGTCACTTTATTTTGACTCGTGGTTCCCCCGATTTCCACCGGGTGCGGCTGATTCGCGTTCCGGCGTTTCAGAGGCGGAGTGTTTTGTCTGCCCGATTTTGTTGACTTCCTGATTTGGTAATATTTCCTTGATTTTTGTGCTTCTACCATGGGTAACCAGGCTACGTAGTTAAATGGTTTCTTTTTATGTCTGTTTGAATTGCGTTTATTGTTGTTACAGCACTTTGTTGTGCTGTAGCCTACAGACAAAGTTAATACAGTTAAGTCCAGTTATGAACGACATGGATCAAAGATTTGTGGCTGTGTTTTACATTACATTACATTACAGGCATTTAGCAGACGCTCTTATCCAGAGCAACTTACACAACTTTTTACATAGCATTTTACATTGTATCCATTTATACAGCTGGATATATACTGAAGCAATGCAGGTTAAGTACCTTGCTCAAGGGTACAACGGCAGTGTCCTTACCCGGGAATCAAACCTGCGACCTTTCGGTTACAAGCCCAGTTCCTTACCCACTGTGCTACACTCCGACCTATAGTTTTAGTTGTTAAAAATACATTCATATACGATCCGGAATCTGCCAGGGGCGTCGTAGTGGGGGGAAAGTGGGACTGCCTACCCATTTCTTCTACTAGTTGAAGCGTCCCAGAAGCGGCTTCGTCAAAAATAGACTGGGACGCTTCTGAAACGCGCTGCGGCGCGTCTGGTGGAATCGCAAGCATTGTCTAGACCAGTGGTCTCCAACCCTGGTCCTGGAGAGCTACAGGGTCTGCTGGTTTTCATAGTGACTCTGCACTTCATGAATCAATTAGAGCAGTTGATTACACAGTTAACTCAAGTCACCCGGTGCCTTGGGTCTCAATAGGGTGCTGATTTTAAGGTGAAAACAAAAACCAGCAGAACTTGTAGCTCTCCAGGACCAGGGTTGGAGACCACTGGTCTAGACTCCAGAGTTTCCGCGATCAGCTCCGGTGGAAATCGAGGGTCAACTCTTGTCCTACGTCTTCCAAGCGCAGATAACGGTTTAGGCGTGCGACGCTGGAGCCTCTGTATTTCATGGAACTGTATATTATGTCAGAAAAGACGTAATAATGTCAAATGCAATATATCGTATCAATAATACAGCAAAATCAGTTTGAATGTATCCTATATCCAACTGTGACCTTTCGTTGTTAAATGGCCTATGCAAGCCTATATCGTCTGTAAGAAAAATGAATGAACGTGAAAATGAAATGCGACAAAAAAAAATGCTTATACTGTAAACAACGCCGTATATCATTGAAGTAGAATGCGCATCAAACAGCCTACATTTTCATTTTAACTCATAGAAATAGGACTGAGTTAGCTGATAAACAAGGGACACATGGACCGAACGAAAAGACGTAGATGACGACTTGTGTGCATTTCCTCCGGTACAGCTCCCCAGCCCGTGCAGCTGTCAGCTGCAGAACTCACCGGACCGCGGCCTCGACCACAAGCAATCGTCCTACCATGGCCCAGGTAGTGCGATTATAGGAGAAGGTTTTAACAAAAACCCAGCTGTATGCATAGTTTCAAGAAAATGTGCATGTTTCTCTCTCCGGATATACAAAATAGCTTTGTAAATGACCTAAAATATGCATTTTGATATATTTAGAAATGTACACATCTTGAATAAAGGAAACTTTGAAAAGGGAGTTCATATTTCAATATGTATGACTCTCAAAGCGATATATAGCCTATAACGCGACTGACACGTCTTCAACTGCATGGCAACTTACATTACATTTATTTGGCAGACGCTTTTATCCAAAGCGACGTACAAAAGTGCATTTCATGGTCATAGACAACTGCTAAACACCGGTTCAGTAAGGTACAATACTTATTTTGTACAGCTGTTTCTAGCCAAGAACACAGTTTAGTTCACACAGTGAACATTATTCAGACCTAACCTCTGCAAAGCCAACTAGGCCGAGAACATGAACACTATCCTGGTCTAACATCTGCAAAGCCAAACTAGGCAGAAGAATAAGCTACAGTATTAGGACGAATACAATTTACCAAGAAGTGCAGGGATGGGGCAACATGTAACAAGTGATAGGAAAAAGGGTTTTTTTTTTTTTTTTTTTTTTTTTTTAATATATACAGCGTGGTGGTGGTTATTCTAGGTATAGTCTGAAGAGATGAGTCTTCAGGCCACGGCGGAAGATGGATAGTGAGGGGGAGGTTCGGAGAGGGACGGGGAGTTCATTCCACCACTGGGGAGCTAGGGTGGAGAAGCTCTGTGATCCCTTTGGGCGGGTGGGGGGGGGGGTTGCAAGACACCCTGCTGCCGCAGAGCGGAGTGGTCGAGCAGGCACATAGAATTGAGTCATGTCCTGCAAGTAGATGGGGGCTGTCCTGTTGGCGGCAGTGTAGGCAAGGGTCAGGGCTTTGAATCGGATCCTGGCAGCGACCGGTAGCCAGTGAAGTGATCGCAGCAAAGGAGTGACGTGGGAGAATTTGGGGAGGTTGTAGATGAGTCGGGCAGCAGCATTCTGAATCATCTGTAGTGGCTGTATGGCACAAGCTGGCAGGTTTGCAAGGAGAGAGTTGCAGTAATCAAGGCGAGAGGTCACCGTAGCCTGGACGAGCAGCTGGGTGGAGTGCGTCGTCAGGTATGGTCGAATCCTCCTGATGTTGTATAGGAGGAATCTGCAGGACTGTGATGTTGCCTTGATGTGCTCCTTGAGGTCCAGTTGGTCATCCAGGACCACCCCCAAGCTCTTGGCAGAGTGAGAGGCAGTCACTGTGGTGCCATCAACCGTGATTGAGAGTTCACGAAGCAAGGAGGTCTTGTACGGGAAGAAGAGCAGCTCAGTTTTGTTGAGGTTGAGCTTCAGATGGTGGCTGGCCATCCAGGTGGAGATGTCAGCCAGGCAGGAAGAGATCTTATCATTGATCTGTGTGGCCGAGGGGGGAAAAGAAAAGAAGAGTTGTGTGTCATCTGCATAACAATGATAGGAAAAACCATGTGAATTAATGACTGAACCAAGAGATCTGGTGTATAAGGAGAACAGCAGAGGACTCAGTACAGATCCCTGCGGCACTCCCGTAACAAGTGGATGAGAGGCAGAGGCAGACCCCTTCCAGGTGACATGGTAGGTCCTATCTGCAAGATAGGAAGCGAACCAAGACAGGGCAGTCCCGGCAATTCCCATCCCAGCCAAGGTGGAGAGGAGTATTTTATGGTTGACCGTGTCAAAAGCTGCAGACAGGTCAAGAAGGATCAGGACAGAGGAAAGGCGTGAGGCTCTTGCAGTGGCAAGTGCCTCCGTCACAGCTAGGAGCGCAGTCTCTGTTGAGTGCCCGGATCGGAAGCCAGACTGGTGAGGGTCTAGCAGGTTGTTCTGATGGAGAAAAGAGGTTAATTGTTTAAGAACTGCTCGTTCAAGGGTTTTGGACAGAAAGGGTAGAAGCGATACGGGTCGATAATTTGTTACATCGGAGGGGTCTAAGGTGGGTTTTTTGAGTAGTGGGGTAACACGAGCCATCTTAAAAACAGAGGGAACATGACCAGAGGAGAGAGAGGAGTTAACAATGGAAGACAGATAGGGAAGGAGCTCGCTGGAGATGGATTGGAGAACTTCAGATGGGATGGGGTCAAGTGGACAGGTGGTTGCGCGATGAGAGGTGATGAGTTGTAATACATCGGAGTCCTCCAGCATTTCAAAGGAGGTCAGTGTGGCTGTGGGTTTGTCCTGGGGGGTTGGGGGGCTCACTGGATGGGTGAAGGAGTTTCGGATTGTAGCCACCTTTCCTTCAAAGGCGGCTAGAAAGTCATCTGCGGAGAGGGAAGAGGGAGGTGGGTGGAGAGCTAGGGTGGAGAAGCTCTGTGATCCCTTTGGGCGGGTGGGAGGGGTTACAAGGCGCCCTGCTGCCGCAGAGCGGAGTGGTCGCGCAAGCACATAGAATCAGAGCCATGTCCTGCAAGTAGATGGGGGCTGTCCTGTTGGCAGCAGTGTAGGCAAGGGTCAGGGCCTTGAATCGGATCCTGGCAGTGACTGATAGCCAGTGGAGTGATCGCAGCAGAGGAGTGACGTGGGAGGATTTGGGGAGGTTGTAGATGAGTCGGGCTAGCATGATACATTTTCTTTTAGGCTACCATCCGTTCATGCAGATGTACCTATAAAATGTATCCCTTAATATATACTGGGACGTTAGCTTTAAATATATAATCTATAAGAAAAACGAAACCAATTTTAAATGAAATATATAAAAATTTAATTCATAAGAAAATAAATTCATGTGATGTGGTCTGCGTTTATAAGTGCGTTGCTACGCGCATGGCCAGACCATACAAGAGGGCAGCGTCCTGTGTATTCTTTTTAGCATAGCCGCCTAGCTTACTACAGTGAATGTTTAAGCCTGCAACAGTTTGCATCTAAGTGGCTACTGCAGGTTAGTCTAGCTATTGCACTGCATAGATTGCTGATAATGTTATTGCTATGTATAGATTCAAATTAATATTCACTCTAGTGTGTTTCTTTTGCACCTCTACGCCGTGAACCAATGCACTTGTTGTACGTCGCTCTGGATAAGAGCGTCTGCTAAATGCCTGTAATGTAATGTAATGTAATGTAATATGCCTTTTAAATATAGCTATATTGCATTCAGAATTTATATTCATCAGTTAACATCATTGTCTGCTAAAGTAGGCTAGATAAGCTTTCTGTATGTGAATATTACTACACTTTCAAATGATCACTTTGTTTATAATGTATGTATACACCCCTTCCTTTTTAGCAACCACACCCTGAACTCATACACTCAAATCACACCCTCAAATATAATAACAACGCCGAATTGTGCTCATGTTGTTTTGTTTTGTATGTCATTAAAATATAAACTGGATGTATGGACTGTGTGTATTCTTACCAATACCCCGCTGTGACAGCAAGAGATAGGCTACTGAACCGGTGCAGGACAGCCTAAACGGGCACAGCAAGTAACCCTACAGCCTTTTCTAATTGGGTCACTGTAAACTGTATGCCAAACAGTAAATAAAAAGTCCCCCTCCCAAAATGTGTGTCCACGACCACCCAGAGAGCAGTCTAGAACCGGGGCTACTGCAATGCACCACATGCATATTTCTTCATAAGAGAAATTTTTAAGGCGTCAGGTGTGAAAATATATGCGTTATACAAAACACTTTTCATGCATGCAGAGTACATGCATACAATTCTTAAGGGCTTTGTGCAGTTGTGTATCTACAGTTGTCAGACCCCCTGTGTCTGCTTTTTAAGTCAACATTTTAATGTTTTCTTATGCTGTGCTTTGTATGTGTTCTAAGTCCCTGTTTTAATGTAATGTTCTGCGCTAGTTACAATGTGAATTTCCCTTTTGAGGATTAATAAACTATATCAACAACATCATCACATTTAACCCTTGCCAGTGTTATTTTTCTATTTCTCTCTCTCAGGATTTCAGCTCATTAAGCAGAGTCGGTGAGGACGGAGATTGGCTGGCAAATCTCAAAGGTCGTTTACACAATCCAGATAGAAAGCCCGATACGGTGGGCACAGACATTAAATGTTTCTGCGTATTTGCTTTCTCTATACAGTTAGGAACCAAACGAAGTCTTCAGCGGTTTGCCTGGAACATCGGGACATTTTTATATTATTTTTCGAAATATGAATGTATTTATTTCAAGAACAGTTGGAGGATTTCAGCCTTATAGTTCGTTATAATTTATCCAAATGACAACCATTGTGAACACGTAATATCCGAGCTTCGTGATTTCGGAATAGGAAGCCCACAAGCCTATGGAGCCTACCAACAAGCAGTCTGCTTATTGCTGATCGCCTGTATTTGTCCTGTTTGCGATGCAGGAGAAATTATCCCCGGAAAAGCCGATGCAAGAATATCTCCGAAACTCTCCGGCGTTTTTCACACATCTGCTATAAAAGTACCATGGAGAATTCAACTGAAATACTGTTTGTTCTACAAGGACTGAATGAGACAATGTTAAGCAAACACACATTATTTATCCTCATTCTTCTTGGTTACCTTTTTACTCTTTTGGCGAACCTGACTTTGATTACAACAATTATTTCGGAGAAAACGCTCCATGAGCCCATGCTTGTATTTCTGTGTAATTTGTGTGTAAACGGTATACTGGGCTCCTCTATATTTTATCCTAAAATATTGGTGGACCTTTTATCTGACTTGAGTGTTACTTCGTATAAACCTTGTATAGGTCAAATTTTTTTATTATACAGCTATACAAACAGCGAAATGACCACGTTAGCAATGATGGCTTATGACAGGTATATCGCGATATGCAAGCCGCTCAATTACCACTCCATTGTAACGCCTCAGAAAGTGATGCAATTACTATTATTTAACTGGATTGTATCCATCTGTCAATCTGTTGTTGTGACGGCCCTGGTAGCCAGACTGCCCCTCTGTGGATTCAACATCGAAAAGATTTACTGCTCAGCCTGGGCCGTGGTAAAGCTGTCGTGTGTGGACACCACTCTCAATAACATATTCGGGTACATTTTCATAGTTTTTAACGTTTCACTAGCAGTGCTGGTCGTGATTTCCTATGTTCCAATCGTCAGAGCATGTGTGCGATCGAAGAAAGAACGGAGTAAATTCATGCAGACTTGTTTGCCCCATATAATCGTACTGACCAACAACTTCATCGCACTCTCTTTTGACCTCATGTACACGCGCTATGGTCCCACCGACCGTCTGCAGTCTCTCCGCAATTTCATGTCCTTGGACTACCTCGTTGTTCCACCGCTCCTAAATCCCCTCATTTATGGCCTGAGACTGAATCAGATCCGCCGGAGAATTTTTAACATTTGCAGCCAGAAAATGCATGCTCTGAAATGAATATTGTCTAATTTGTTGTCCAGGTTGGAAAATATTTAACATCTGTGATTGATAGAAATTTACATTTGGAGCTGATATATGGGCGTTTAAATTATTAGTCGAGTCGTCTCATTTACTACCTACATCTTCATGAAGATGGATTTATTTTTCTTGTGAAGTGATGCAAACCCTGCATAGCCTAGTTTAATTCACCCTCTCGCACACATACCATAGGCGGTTTTACCATAGCCCATAGGTAGGTAATTGCTTGGGGCCACGTCCGCCGAAGGGGCCTCGTAAATTTTTGTTTTAAACATTTTTCTTTTCTTGTCGCTTAAAACGAATGATAATCTGTAATTTATTTGTATATATCTACATGTAAATGTGGGCCTATCCGATTAAATATCTATATTTGCCAATATTTATTATCACCCACATTTCACATTTAATGGACTATTCCATCTGGACTTTCCTGCATTTGCGCCTAATCAATGACGTAGAAATTCGAGTTGCCATCAGAGGCAGAGAGTCACTATCGTTACCATAAAGCGTTTTCAAAGTGGATTTGAGAAGAGAAAGAGGAAGAAGGAAGACGCCCAGTTTAAGGAAAGTTTGCCTAAACTGACGAAATTCTTTAATAAAACAGCAGCCAGAGACTCCACGACGGAGGAGCAACGAGTAGAGTGAGAGCACCTATTATCGACCACCCTAACCATAGTGTATTTACTTCGTATTCATTAGAGAGAACTGGACGTTGTTACCTATCTAAATGTAAGTCCTGTAAAAATACACATAATAAATTGTCTAAATGTAAAAAACCGACTTCATACATATCCATTTGGTTAGGTTTTGATATAGTAATACAGCCTTATTTACTATATCAACTTTAAGACATGCAGCACGCTATGAATCATCTCACCGCGACCCATTAAATCCAATGGCGCAGACGTTGCTTCTTAATTTCAAACTGCTTTCCTAACGGTCATTTTGCATCCTGCGACTTGGGTTACAATAGTAATATGTACGGATTCCTAGACATGCCAGCGACCACCCTTTCTCATATTAACCTCAAATACGCAAGACAGGACACGTATACAGTAGCCTGTACTAGCAAATTTATGTCAAGTTCCATTTATTTATATGGGGTGGTCGATACACGTCCTCTTAGCAACCAAAATCTAGCGCTGGACCACCTCTGAGTTATTTGCCGGCACATTAAAAAAATCGCTAAAATACTTTTTTTTTTTAAAGAACTACTGGAGGATAACGAGGATATTTTTCCTACATAAATAGGTACAGGTTGTTACCGATATTTCGCCTATTTTTTAATATAGTTTCAAATCAGTTTACGTTTTCCTGTCTGTCGAACGAAGTTGGTTGATAATAGGTGCTCTCACTCTAGCTGACGTTACACCAGGTGTAACGTTAGCTGAAGAAGCTGAGCTAGCTAATGTTAGCAGCCTTACTGCTGCCTCAGCCTGTTGTACACCCACCACACCTACTGCAACTTCTAGCGTTCTCTGCTGGTTGTGCTGAACCGGCTACAGTGTGGGAGGAAAGTGTCAGAGGCGACACCGACAGACAGCACCAGCCCACCACAAATCAGACACCCGCTCGGACCGGGACTTTTACCCCTAGAGAATAGTGGATGTTCAAATGCTTTATCAAAAAGCATATACTATACTTTTGTCTTGAAAGAATTAAAGATTATATACTTCATTGTTTTCTTGCCATGTCTTCTTCTAAATGACTGAAGATCATTTGAAGTTCTTCAGTTAAAATTCTCATTTGGGTCTGTCCTTTAGTTATGTGGCTTTGTTAACTGAAAAGAGCTGCCTCCAAAAAAATTCCCGTGCATACAGCTATGTGCCTGGTAGACAGTAGCATGTACAATTTCTGCCTCGGTGTTTGCTTCATGGTTAAAAAGCGCAATCCTTCGCTAGGTTTTCCAAGCGCAGATAAATGGTTAGACGCGCACCTTCCGCCTGGATGTTAAACACGTTTGAATTAGAAAATATTTCACAAATGAGGAAAAAATATTCCAGTCACATTTGGTAGCTACAGATGTCAACAAAAAAAAAAAAACAATATGCAATATCATAATCACAGCAGCATAAAAGTGAATATATCCGAGTACGTATCAAATAGATCCCTTATTATATCCTACTATGACCTCATCATTAAATAGCCTATATCATCTATAAGAAAACCCAAATCAATGTTAAATTAAATGAATAAAAATTAAATAGATCAGAAAATGTAAATACATCCAGTGATGAAACGGACGTCGTATATCATACAGGTATCGAACACGTAACTTAATTTTGACTCGTGGTTCCCCGATTTCCACCGGAGCAGAGTGGAGAGCCGCTTCTGGGACGCTTCTGAAACTCAACTCACCCGGTGTCTTGGGTCTCAATAGGGTGCTGATTTTAAGGTGAAAACAAAAACCAGCAGAACCTGTAGCTCTCCAGGACCAGGGTTGGAGACCACTGGTCTAGACTCCAGAGTTTCCGCGATCAGCTCCGGTGGAAATCGAGGGTCAACTCTTGTCCTACGTCTTCCAAGCGCAGATAACGGTTTAGGCGTGCGACTTTGGAGCCTCTGTATTTCATGGTGCTGTATATTATGTCAGAAAAGACGTAATAATGTCAAATGCAATATATCGTATCAATAATAGAGCAAAATCAGTTTGAATGTATCCTATATCCAACAAGTGACCTTTTCGTTGTTAAATGGCCTATGCAAGCCTATATCGTCTGTAAGAAAAATGAATGAACGTGAAAACGAAATGCGACAGAATAAAATGCCTATACTATAAAGAACACCGTATATCATAAAAGTAGAACGCGTATCGAATACATTTTTATTTTAACTCATAGAATTAGGACTGAGTTAGCTGATAAACAAGGGACACATGGACCGAACGAAAAGACGTAGATGACGACTTGTGTGCATTTCCTACGGTACAGCTCCCCAGCCCGTGCAGCTGTCAGCTGCAGAACTCACCGGACCGCGGCCTCGACCACAAGCAATCGTCCTACCATGGCCCAGGTAGTGCGATTATAGGAGAACGTTTTAACAAAAACCCAGCTGTACGCATAGTTTCAAGAAAATGTGCATGTTTCTCTCTCCGGATATACAAAATAGCTTTGTAAATGACCTAAAATATGCATTTTGATATATTTAGAAATGTACACATCTTGAATAAAGGAAACTTTGAAAAGGGAGTTCATATTTCAATATGTATGACTCTCAAAGCGATATATAGCCTATAACGCGACTGACACGTCTTCAACTGCATGGCAACTTACATTACATTTATTTGGCAGACGCTTTTATCCAAAGCGACGTACAAAAGTGCATTTCATGGTCATAGACAACTGCTAAACACCGGTTCAGTAAGGTACAATACTTTTGTACAGCTGTTTCTAGCCAAGAACACAGTTTAGTTCACACAGTGAACATTATTCAGACCTAACCTCTGCAAAGCCAACTAGGCCGAGAACATGAACACTATCCTGGTCTAACATCTGCAAAGCCAAACTAGGCAGAAGAATAAGCTACAGTATTAGGACGAATACAATTTACCAAGAAGTGCAGGGATGGGGCAACATGTAACAAGTGATAGGAAAAAGGGTTTTTTTTTTTTTATATATACAGCGTGGTGGTGGTTATTCTAGGTATAGTCTGAAGAGATGAGTCTTCAGGCCACGGCGGAAGATGGATAGTGAGGGGGAGGTTCGGAGAGGGACGGGGAGTTCATTCCACCACTGGGGAGCTAGGGTGGAGAAGCTCTGTGATCCCTTTGGGCGGGTGGGGGGGGGTTGCAAGACACCCTGGTGCCGCAGAGCGGAGTGGTCGAGCAGGCACATAGAATTGAGTCATGTCCTGCAAGTAGATGGGGGCTGTCCTGTTGGCGGCAGTGTAGGCAAGGGTCAGGGCTTTGAATCGGATCCTGGCAGCGACCGGTAGCCAGTGAAGTGATCGCAGCAAAGGAGTGACGTGGGAGAATTTGGGGAGGTTGTAGATGAGTCGGGCAGCAGCATTCTGAATCATCTGTAGTGGCTGTATGGCACAAGCTGGCAGGTTTGCAAAGAGAGAGTTGCAGTAATCAAGGCGAGAGGTCACCGTAGCCTGGACGAGCAGCTGGGTGGAGTGCGTCGTCAGGTATGGTCGAATCCTCCTGATGTTGTATAGGAGGAATCTGCAGGACTGTGATGTTGCCTTGATGTGCTCCTTGAGGTCCAGTTGGTCATCCAGGACCACCCCCAAGCTCTTGGCAGAGTGAGAGGCAGTCACTGTGGTGCCATCAACCGTGATTGAGAGTTCACGAAGCAAGGAGGTCTTGTACGGGAAGAAGAGCAGCTCAGTTTTGTTGAGGTTGAGCTTCAGATGGTGGCTGGCCATCCAGGTGGAGATGTCAGCCAGGCAGGAAGAGATCTTATCATTGATCTGTGTGGCCGATGGGGGAAAAGAAAAGAAGAGTTGTGTGTCATCTGCATAACAATGATAGGAAAAACCATGTGAATTAATGACTGAACCAAGAGATCTGGTGTATAAGGAGAACAGCAGAGGACTCAGTACAGATCCCTGCGGCACTCCCGTAACAAGTGGATGAGAGGCAGAGGCAGACCCCTTCCAGGTGACATGGTAGGTCCTATCTGCAAGATAGGAAGCGAACCAAGACAGGGCAGTCCCGGCAATTCCCATCCCAGCCAAGGTGGAGAGGAGTATTTTATGGTTGACCGTGTCAAAAGCTGCAGACAGGTCAAGAAGGATCAGGACAGAGGAAAGGCGTGAGGCTCTTGCAGTGGCAAGTGCCTCCGTCACAGCTAGTAGTGCAGTCTCTGTTGAGTGCCCGGATCGGAAGCCAGACTGGTGAGGGTCTAGCAGGTTGTTCTGATGGAGAAAAGAGGTTAATTGTTTAAGAACTGCTCATTCAAGGGTTTTGGACAGAAAGGGTAGAAGGGATACGGGTCGATAATTTGTTACATCGGAGGGGTCTAAGGTGGGTTTTTTGAGTAGTGGGGTAACACGAGCCATCTTAAAAACAGAGGGAACATGACCAGAGGAGAGAGAGGAGTTAACAATGGAAGACAGATAGGGAAGGAGCTCGCTGGAGATGGATTGGAGAACTTCAGATGGGATGGGGTCAAGTGGACAGGTGGTTGCGCGATGAGAGGTGATGAGTTGTAATACATCGGAGTCCTCCAGCATTTCAAAGGAGGTCAGTGTGGCTGTGGGTTTGTCCTGGGGGGTTGGGGGGCTCACTGGATGGGTGAAGGAGTTTTGGATTGTAGCCACCTTTCCTTCAAAGGCGGCTAGAAAGTCATCTGCGGAGAGGGAAGAGGGAGGTGGGTGGAGAGCTAGGGTGGAGAAGCTCTGTGATCCCTTTGGGCGGGTGGGAGGGGTTACAAGGCGCCCTGCTGCCGCAGAGCGGAGTGGTCGCGCAAGCACATAGAATCAGAGCCATGTCCTGCAAGTAGATGGGGGCTGTCCTTTTGGCAGCAGTGTAGGCAAGGGTCAGGGCCTTGAATCGGATCCTGGCAGTGACTGATAGCCAGTGGAGTGATCGCAGCAGAGGAGTGACGTGGGAGGATTTGGGGAGGTTGTAGATGAGTCGGGCTAGCATGATACATTTTCTTTTAGGCTACCATCCGTTCATGCAGATGTACCTATAAAATGTATCCCTTAATATATACTGGGACGTTAGCTTTAAATATATAATCTATAAGAAAAACGAAACCAATTTTAAATGAAATATATAAAAATTTAATTCATAAGAAAATAAATTCATGTGATGTGGTCTGTGTTTATAAGTGCGTTGCTACGCGCATGGCCAGACCATACAAGAGGGCAGCGTCCTGTGTATTCTTTTTAGCATAGCCGCCTAGCTTACTACAGTGAATGTTTAAGCCTGCAACAGTTTGCATCTAAGTGGCTACTGCAGGTTAGTCTAGTTATAGCACTGCATAGATTGCTGATAATGTTATTGCTATGTATAGATTCAAATTAATATTCACTCTAGTGTGTTTCTTTTGCACCTCTACGCCGTGAACCAATGCACTTGTTGTACGTCGCTCTGGATAAGAGCGTCTGCTAAATGCCTGTAATGTAATGTAATGTAATGTAATATGCCTTTTAAATATAGCTATATTGCATTCAGAATTTATATTCATCAGTTAACATCATTGTCTGCTAAAGTAGGCTAGATAAGCTTTCTGTATGTGAATATTACTACACTTTCAAATGATCACTTTGTTTATAATGTATGTATACACCCCTTCCTTTTTAGCAACCACACCCTGAACTCATACACTCAAATCACACCCTCAAATATAATAACAACGCCGAATTGTGCTCATGTTGTGTTGTTTTGTATGTCATTAAAATATAAACTGGATGTATGGACTGTGTGTATTCTTACCAATACCCCGCTGTGACAGCAAGAGATAGGCTATGAACCGGTGCAGGACAGCCTAAACGGGCACAGCAAGTAACCCTACAGCCTTTTCTAATTGGGTCACTGTAAACTGTATGCCAAACAGTAAATAAAAAGTCCCCCTCCCAAAATGTGTGTCCACGACCACCCAGAGAGCAGTCTAGAACCGGGGCTACTGCAATGCACCACATGCATATTTCTTCATAAGAGTAATTTTTAAGGCGTCAGGTGTGAAAATATATGCGTTATACAAAACACTTTTCATGCATGCAGAGTACATGCATACAATTCTTAAGGGCTTTGTGCAGTTGTGTATCTACAGTTGTCAGACCCCCTGTGTCTGCTTTTTAAGTCAACATTTTAATGTTTTCTTATGCTGTGCTTTGTATGTGTTCTAAGTCCCTGTTTTAATGTAATGTTCTGCGCTAGTTACAATGTGAATTTCCCTTTTGAGGATTAATAAACTATATCAACATCATCATCACATTTAACCCTTGCCAGTGTTATTTTTCTATTTCTCTCTCTCAGGATTTCAGCTCATTAAGCAGAGTCGGTGAGGACGGAGATTGGCTGGCAAATCTCAAAGGTCGTTTACACAATCCAGATAGAAAGCCCGATACGGTGGGCACAGACATTAAATGTTTCTGCGTATTTGCTTTCTCTATACAGTTAGGAACCAAACGAAGTCTTCAGCGGTTTGCCTGGAACATCGGGACATTTTTATATTATTTTTCGAAATATGAATGTATTTATTTCAAGAACAGTTGGAGGATTTCAGCCTTATAGTTCGTTATAATTTATCCAAATGACAACCATTGTGAACACGTAATATCCGAGCTTCGTGATTTCGGAATAGGAAGCCCACAAGCCTATGGAGCCTACCAACAAGCAGTCTGCTTATTGCTGATCGCCTGTATTTGTCCTGTTTGCGATGCAGGAGAAATTATCCCCGGAAAAGCCGATGCAAGAATATCTCCGAAACTCTCCGGCGTTTTTCACACATCTGCTATAAAAGTACCATGGAGAATTCAACTGAAATACTGTTTGTTCTACAAGGACTGAATGAGACAATGTTAAGCAAACACACATTATTTATCCTCATTCTTCTTGGTTACCTTTTTACTCTTTTGGCGAACCTGACTTTGATTACAACAATTATTTCGGAGAAAACGCTCCATGAGCCCATGCTTGTATTTCTGTGTAATTTGTGTGTAAACGGTATACTGGGCTCCTCTATATTTTATCCTAAAATATTGGTGGACCTTTTATCTGACTTGAGTGTTACTTCGTATAAACCTTGTATAGGTCAAATTTTTTTATTATACAGCTATACAAACAGCGAAATGACCACGTTAGCAATGATGGCTTATGACAGGTATATCGCGATATGCAAGCCGCTCAATTACCACTCCATTGTAACGCCTCAGAAAGTGATGCAATTACTATTATTTAACTGGATTGTATCCATCTGTCAATCTGTTGTTGTGACGGCCCTGGTAGCCAGACTGCCCCTCTGTGGATTCAACATCGAAAAGATTTACTGCTCAGCCTGGGCCGTGGTAAAGCTGTCGTGTGTGGACACCACTCTCAATAACATATTCGGGTACATTTTCATAGTTTTTAACGTTTCACTAGCAGTGCTGGTCGTGATTTCCTATGTTCCAATCGTCAGAGCATGTGTGCGATCGAAGAAAGAACGGAGTAAATTCATGCAGACTTGTTTGCCCCATATAATCGTACTGACCAACAACTTCATCGCACTCTCTTTTGACCTCATGTACACGCGCTATGGTCCCACCGACCGTCTGCAGTCTCTCCGCAATTTCATGTCCTTGGACTACCTCGTTGTTCCACCGCTCCTAAATCCCCTCATTTATGGCCTGAGACTGAATCAGATCCGCCGGAGAATTTTTAACATTTGCAGCCAGAAAATGCATGCTCTGAAATGAATATTGTCTAATTTGTTGTCCAGGTTGGAAAATATTTAACATCTGTGATTGATAGAAATTTACATTTGGAGCTGATATATGGGCGTTTAAATTATTAGTCGAGTCGTCTCATTTACTACCTACATCTTCATGAAGATGGATTTATTTTTCTTGTGAAGTGATGCAAACCCTGCATAGCCTAGTTTAATTCACCCTCTCGCACACATACCATAGGCGGTTTTACCATAGCCCATAGGTAGGTAATTGCTTGGGGCCACGTCCGCCGAAGGGGCCTCGTAAATTTTTGTTTTAAACATTTTTCTTTTCTTGTCGCTTAAAACGAATGATAATCTGTAATTTATTTGTATATATCTACATGTAAATGTGGGCCTATCCGATTAAATATCTATATTTGCCAATATTTATTATCACCCACATTTCACATTTAATGGACTATTCCATCTGGACTTTCCTGCATTTGCGCCTAATCAATGACGTAGAAATTCGAGTTGCCATCAGAGGCAGAGAGTCACTATCGTTACCATAAAGCGTTTTCAAAGTGGATTTGAGAAGAGAAAGAGGAAGAAGGAAGACGCCCAGTTTAAGGAAAGTTTGCCTAAACTGACGAAATTCTTTAATAAAACAGCAGCCAGAGACTCCACGACGGAGGAGCAACGAGTAGAGTGAGAGCACCTATTATCGACCACCCTAACCATAGTGTATTTACTTCGTATTCATTAGAGAGAACTGGACGTTGTTACCTATCTAAATGTAAGTCCTGTAAAAATACACATAATAAATTGTCTAAATGTAAAAAACCGACTTCATACATATCAATTTGGTTAGGTTTTGATATAGTAATACAGCCTTATTTACTATATCAACTTTAAGACATGCAGCACGCTATGAATCATCTCACCGCGACCCATTAAATCCAATGGCGCAGACGTTGCTTCTTAATTTCAAACTGCTTTCCTAACGGTCATTTTGCATCCTGCAACTTGGGTTACAATAGTAATATGTACGGATTCCTAGACATGCCAGCGACCACCCTTTCTCATATTAACCTCAAATACGCAAGACAGGACACGTATACAGTAGCCTGTACTAGCAAATTTATGTCAAGTTCCATTTATTTATATGGGGTGGTCGATACACGTCCTCTTAGCAACCAAAACCTAGCGCTGGACCACCTCTGAGTTATTTGCCGGCACATTAAAAAAATCGCTAAAATACTTTTTTTTTAAAAGAACTACTGGAGGATAACGAGGATATTTTTCCTACATAAATAGGTACAGGTTGTTACCGATATTTCGCCTATTTTTTAATATAGTTTCAAATCAGTTTACGTTTTCCTGTCTGTCGAACGAAGTTGGTTGATAATAGGTGCTCTCACTCTAGCTGACGTTACACCAGGTGTAACGTTAGCTGAAGAAGCTGAGCTAGCTAATGTTAGCAGCCTTACTGCTGCCTCAGCCTGTTGTACACCCACCACACCTACTGCAACTTCTAGCGTTCTCTGCTGGTTGTGCTGAACCGGCTACAGTGTGGGAGGAAAGTGTCAGAGGCGACACCGACAGACAGCACCAGCCCACCACAAATCAGACACCCGCTCGGACCGGGACTTTTACCCCTAGAGAATAGTGGATGTTCAAATGCTTTATCAAAAAGCATATACTATACTTTTGTCTTGAAAGAATTAAAGATTATATACTTCATTGTTTTCTTGCCATGTCTTCTTCTAAATGACTGAAGATCATTTGAAGTTCTTCAGTTAAAATTCTCATTTGGGTCTGTCCTTTAGTTATGTGGCTTTGTTAACTGAAAAGAGCTGCCTCCAAAAAAATTCCCGTGCATACAGCTATGTGCCTGGTAGACAGTAGCATGTACAATTTCTGCCTCGGTGTTTGCTTCATGGTTAAAAAGCGCAATCCTTCGCTAGGTTTTCCAAGCGCAGATAAATGGTTAGACGCGCACCTTCCGCCTGGATGTTAAACACGTTTGAATTAGAAAATATTTCACAAATGAGGAAAAAATATTCCAGTCACATTTGGTAGCTACAGATGTCAACAAAAAAAAAAAAACAATATGCAATATCATAATCACAGCAGCATAAAAGTGAATATATCCGAGTACGTATCAAATAGATCCCTTATTATATCCTACTATGACCTCATCATTAAATAGCCTATATCATCTATAAGAAAACCCAAATCAATGTTAAATTAAATGAATAAAAATTAAATAGATCAGAAAATGTAAATACATCCAGTGATGAAACGGACGTCGTATATCATACAGGTATCGAACACGTAACTTTTGACTCGTGGTTCCCCGATTTCCACCGGAGCAGAGTGGAGAGCCGCTTCTGGGACGCTTCTGAAACTCAACTCACCCGGTGTCTTGGGTCTCAATAGGGTGCTGATTTTAAGGTGAAAACAAAAACCAGCAGAACCTGTAGCTCTCCAGGACCAGGGTTGGAGACCACTGGTCTAGACTCCAGAGTTTCCGCGATCAGCTCCGGTGGAAATCGAGGGTCAACTCTTGTCCTACGTCTTCCAAGCGCAGATAACGGTTTAGGCGTGCGACTTTGGAGCCTCTGTATTTCATAGTGCTGTATATTATGTCAGAAAAGACGTAATAATGTCAAATGCAATATATCGTATCAATAATAGAGCAAAATCAGTTTGAATGTATCCTATATCCAACAAGTGACCTTTTCGTTGTTAAATGGCCTATGCAAGCCTATATCGTCTGTAAGAAAAATGAATGAACGTGAAAACGAAATGCGACAGAATAAAATGCTTATACTATAAAGAACACCGTATATCATAAAAGTAGAACGCGTATCGAATACATTTTTATTTTAACTCATAGAAATAGGACTGAGTTAGCTGATTAACAAGGGACACATGGACCGAACGAAAAGACGTAGATGACGACTTGTGTGCATTTCCTCCGGTACAGCTCCCCAGCCCGTGCAGCTGTCAGCTGCAGAACTCACCGGACCGCGGCCTCGACCACAAGCAATCGTCCTACCAGCTGTTCAACCACTACCATGGCCCAGGTAGTGCGATTATAGGAGAAGGTTTTAACAAAAACCCAGCTGTATGCATAGTTTCAAGAAAATGTGCATGTTTCTATCTCCGGATATACAAAATAGCTTTGTAAATGACCTAAAATATGCATTTTGATATATTTAGAAATGTACACATCTTGAATAAAGGAAACTTTGAAAAGGGAGTTCATATTTCAATATGTATGACTCTCAAAGCGATATATAGCCTATAACGCGACTGACACGTCTTCAACTGCATGGCAACTTACATTACATTTATTTGGCAGACGCTTTTATCCAAAGCGACGTACAAAAGTGCATTTCATGGTCATAGACAACTGCTAAACACCGGTTCAGTAAGGTACAATACTTATTTTGTACAGCTGTTTCTAGCCAAGAACACAGTTTAGTTCACACAGTGAACATTATTCAGACCTAACCTCTGCAAAGCCAACTAGGCCGAGAACATGAACACTATCCTGGTCTAACATCTGCAAAGCCAAACTAGGCAGAAGAATAAGCTACAGTATTAGGACGAATACAATTTACCAAGAAGTGCAGGGATGGGGCAACATGTAACAAGTGATAGGAAAAAGGGTTTTTTTTTTTTTTTTTTTTTTTTTTTTAATATATACAGCGTGGTGGTGGTTATTCTAGGTATAGTCTGAAGAGATGAGTCTTCAGGCCACGGCGGAAGATGGATAGTGAGGGGGAGGTTCGGAGAGGGACGGGGAGTTCATTCCACCACTGGGGAGCTAGGGTGGAGAAGCTCTGTGATCCCTTTGGGCGGGTGGGGGGGGGTTGCAAGACACCCTGCTGCCGCAGAGCGGAGTGGTCGAGCAGGCACATAGGATTGAGTCATGTCCTGCAAGTAGATGGGGGCTGTCCTGTTGGCGGCAGTGTAGGCAAGGGTCAGGGCTTTGAATCGGATCCTGGCAGCGACCGGTAGCCAGTGAAGTGATCGCAGCAAAGGAGTGACGTGGGAGAATTTGGGGAGGTTGTAGATGAGTCGGGCAGCAGCATTCTGAATCATCTGTAGTGGCTGTATGGCACAAGCTGGCAGGTTTGCAAGGAGAGAGTTGCAGTAATCAAGGCGAGAGGTCACCGTAGCCTGGACGAGCAGCTGGGTGGAGTGCGTCGTCAGGTATGGTCGAATCCTCCTGATGTTGTATAGGAGGAATCTGCAGGACTGTGATGTTGCCTTGATGTGCTCCTTGAGGTCCAGTTGGTCATCCAGGACCACCCCCAAGCTCTTGGCAGAGTGAGAGGCAGTCACTGTGGTGCCATCAACCGTGATTGAGAGTTCACGAAGCAAGGAGGCCTTGTACGGGAAGAAGAGCAGCTCAGTTTTGTTGAGGTTGAGTTTCAGATGGTGGCTGGCCATCCAGGTGGAGATGTCAGCCAGGCAGGAAGAGATCTTATCATTGATCTGTGTGGCCGAGGGGGGGAAAGAAAAGAAGAGTTGTGTGTCATCTGCATAACAATGATAGGAAAAACCATGTGAATTAATGACTGAACCAAGAGATCTGGTGTATAAGGAGAACAGCAGAGGACTCAGTACAGATCCCTGCGGCACTCCCGTAACAAGTGGATGAGAGGCAGAGGCAGACCCCTTCCAGGTGACATGGTAGGTCCTATCTGCAAGATAGGAAGCGAACCAAGACAGGGCAGTCCCGGCAATTCCCATCCCAGCCAAGGTGGAGAGGAGTATTTTATGGTTGACCGTGTCAAAAGCTGCAGACAGGTCAAGAAGGATCAGGACAGAGGAAAGGCGTGAGGCTCTTGCAGTGGCAAGTGCCTCCGTCACAGCTAGGAGCGCAGTCTCTGTTGAGTGCCCGGATCGGAAGCCAGACTGGTGAGGGTCTAGCAGGTTGTTCTGATGGAGAAAAGAGGTTAATTGTTTAAGAACTGCTCGTTCAAGGGTTTTGGACAGAAAGGGTAGAAGCGATACGGGTCGATAATTTGTTACATCGGAGGGGTCTAAGGTGGGTTTTTTGAGTAGTGGGGTAACACGAGCCATCTTAAAAACAGAGGGAACATGACCAGAGGAGAGAGAGGAGTTAACAATGGAAGACAGATAGGGAAGGAGCTCGCTGGAGATGGATTGGAGAACTTCAGATGGGATGGGGTCAAGTGGACAGGTGGTTGCGCGATGAGAGGTGATGAGTTGTAATACATCGGAGTCCTCCAGCATTTCAAAGGAGGTCAGTGTGGCTGTGGGTTTGTCCTGGGGGGTTGGGGGGCTCACTGGATGGGTGAAGGAGTTTCGGATTGTAGCCACCTTTCCTTCAAAGGCGGCTAGAAAGTCATCTGCGGAGAGGGAAGAGGGAGGTGGGTGGAGAGCTAGGGTGGAGAAGCTCTGTGATCCCTTTGGGCGGGTGGGAGGGGTTACAAGGCGCCCTGCTGCCGCAGAGCGGAGTGGTCGCGCAAGCACATAGAATCAGAGCCATGTCCTGCAAGTAGATGGGGGCTGTCCTGTTGGCAGCAGTGTAGGCAAGGGTCAGGGCCTTGAATCGAATCCTGGCAGTGACTGATAGCCAGTGGAGTGATCGCAGCAGAGGAGTGACGTGGGAGGATTTGGGGAGGTTGTAGATGAGTCGGGCTAGCATGATACATTTTCTTTTAGGCTACCATCCGTTCATGCAGATGTACCTATAAAATGTATCCCTTAATATATACTGGGACGTTAGCTTTAAATATATAATCTATAAGAAAAACGAAACCAATTTTAAATGAAATATATAAAAATTTAATTCATAAGAAAATAAATTCATGTGATGTGGTCTGCGTTTATAAGTGCGTTGCTACGCGCATGGCCAGACCATACAAGAGGGCAGCGTCCTGTGTATTCTTTTTAGCATAGCCGCCTAGCTTACTACAGTGAATGTTTAAGCCTGCAACAGTTTGCATCTAAGTGGCTACTGCAGGTTAGTCTAGTTATAGCACTGCATAGATTGCTGATAATGTTATTGCTATGTATAGATTCAAATTAATATTCACTCTAGTGTGTTTCTTTTGCACCTCTACGCCGTGAACCAATGCACTTGTTGTACGTCGCTCTGGATAAGAGCGTCTGCTAAATGCCTGTAATGTAATGTAATGTAATGTAATATGCCTTTTAAATATAGCTATATTGCATTCAGAATTTATATTCATCAGTTAACATCATTGTCTGCTAAAGTAGGCTAGATAAGCTTTCTGTATGTGAATATTACTACACTTTCAAATGATCACTTTGTTTATAATGTATGTATACACCCCTTCCTTTTTAGCAACCACATCCTGAACTCATACACTCAAATCACACCCTCAAATATAATAACAACGCCGAATTGTGCTCATGTTGTTTTGTTTTGTATGTCATTAAAATATAAACTGGATGTATGGACTGTGTGTATTCTTACCAATACCCCGCTGTGACAGCAAGAGATAGGCTACTGAACCGGTGCAGGACAGCCTAAACGGGCACAGCAAGTAACCCTACAGCCTTTTCTAATTGGGTCACTGTAAACTGTATGCCAAACAGTAAATAAAAAGTCCCCCTCCCAAAATGTGTGTCCACGACCACCCAGAGAGCAGTCTAGAACCGGGGCTACTGCAATGCACCACATGCATATTTCTTCATAAGAGAAATTTTTAAGGCGTCAGGTGTGAAAATATATGCGTTATACAAAACACTTTTCATGCATGCAGAGTACACGCATACTGTTCTTTAGGGCTTTGTGCAGTTGTGTATCTACAGTTGTCAGACCCCCTGTGTCTGCTTTTTAAGTCAATATTTTAATGTTTTCTTATGCTGTGCTTTGTATGTGTTCTAAGTCCCTGTTTTAATGTAATGTTCTGCGCTGGTTACAATGTGAATTTCCCTTTAGAGGATTAATAATCTATATCAACATCATCATCACATTTAACTCTTGCCAGTGTTATATTTCTATTTCTCTCTCTCAGGACTTCAGCTCATTAAGCAGATTCGGTGAGGACGGTGATTAGCTGGCAAATCTCAAAGGTCGTTTACACAATCCTGATAAAAAGCCCGATATGGTGGGTACAGACATTAAATGTTTCTGCGTATTTGCTTTCTCTATACAGTTAGGAACCAAACGAAGTCTTCAGCAGTTTGGCTTGAACAGCGGGACGTTTTTATATGATTTTTCGAAATATGAAGGTATTTATATAAATTTCAAAAACAGCGGAGGATTTCAGCCTTAAAGTTCGTTGTAATTTATCCAAATGACAACCATTGTGAACACATAATATCCGAGCTTCGTGATTTCGGAATAGGAAGCCCACAAGCCTATGGAGCCTATCAACAAGCAGTCTGCTTATTGCTGATCGCCTGTATTTGTCCTGTTTGCGATGCAGGAGAAATTATCCCCGGAAAAGCCGATGCAAGAATATCTCCGAAACTCTCCGGCGTTTTTCACACATCTGCTATAAAAGTACCATGGGGAATTCAACTGAAATACTGTTTGTTCTACAAGGACTGAATGAGACAGTGTTAAGCAAACACACATACTTTATCCTCATTCTTCTTGTTTACCTTTTTACTCTTGTGGCGAACCTGACTTTGATTGTGACAATTATTTCGGAGAAAACCCTCCATGAGCCCATGCTTGTATTTCTGTGTAATTTGTGTGTAAACGGTATACTGGGCGCCTCTATATTTTATCCTAAAATATTGGTGGACCTTTTATATGACTTGAGTGTTACTTCGTATGAAGTTTGTTTGGGTCAAATATTTTTATTATATAGCTATACAAACTGCGAATTTACCACGTTAGCAATGATGGCTTATGACAGGTATATCGCGATATGCAAGCCGCTCAATTACCACTCCATCATAACGCCTCAGAAAGTGATGCAATTACTATTATTTACCTGGGTTTTATCGATCTGTGAATCTGTTGTTGTGGTCGGCCTGGTAGCCAGACTGCCCCTCTGTGGATTCAACATCGAAAAGATTTACTGCACAGCCTGGGCCGTGGTAAAGCTGTCGTGTGTGGACACCACTATCAATAACATATTCGGGTACATTTTCATAGTTTTTAACGTTTCACTAGCAGTGCTGGTCGTGATATCCTATATTTATATAGTCAGAGCATGTGTGCGATCGCCTAAAGAACGGAGTAAATTCATGCAGACGTGTTTGCCCCATTTAATCGCACTGTCCAACTTCTTCATCGCAGTAAGTTTTGATCTCATGTACGCGCGCTATGGTCCCACCGACCGTCTGCATGGTCTCCGCAATTTCATGTCCTTGGACTACCTCATTGTTCCACCGATCCTAAATCCACTAGTTTATGGTCTGAGACTGAACCAAATCCGTCATAAAATCTTTAGAATATGCAGCCAGAAAAGACATGCTCTAAAGTGAATGTCTGCACTTTGTTCAACCAGGAAAACCAATATCCCCGCTACGAATGTATTCACAAAAATGACAACAATATAATAAATTCTCTGAACAGAATAACTACAGGATTCTAAGATGCAGCACAGTTTTAGACATTCCCAGGAGTAATATAAGCCTCTCTTATGATCTATTGGCCTTGTTTGGTTTACATTATTTTTTAGTTTCACGCAAAACTTTGTGGGGTATGGGGCTGTGTTGCCTTGTGTATGAAAACGTGGCCCGTATGGTACATTCAGAGCGGGAAAACCCAGACAGATGCAAAATGGAATGGGTCTCTTTTCCGCCCGTGTTGAGACTGCTATTCATATTTAAGAGAGTAAAAAAAGGAGATTACATTTTAAGTTGCAGTGATAAAAATAAAATTCATAATGTTTCTCCGTTTCTCATATATGTACAAAAACATCACCGTATGAATTTATATGTGGAAATAAATATGTAGAACAATGTTTTTAATGAGGTCCGTTATTTAACTTTTTGAATTTTGGACACTTCACGGCCAAATGAGGTAATCAGCGGAAAGTTGTGTTTGAAGATCAGTGGTGAGAAGTGATTGGTGGACACATTATACGGGCGTGCCCGTATAAAGTTCCACCAGCTTCGCTGCTTGGACCCATAATTACTGCAGTAACATACCCGTGACTCCTGGCTGAACAACTGCAGTCAATAAAGAAATGGCATCCAGGAAACATCAGCGGGCTTCAGTGCGACGAAACTTAAATCTGGCTATGCTCAGTGTTTCCCCTTCTTCAAACGATGCGTCATGTTTCCTGGATTTTGTGTCGGCGCCTACTTTATCCGCTTGTTCCCTCCAGTCCCATGCCATTGTTTCGTTAAGGACGCCGTCTCCACCATATTGTTTTTGTCTTGCAATATACGGGTTACCAGGCAAGTGAGGGGGCGGAGTTACTGACGCGATTTCCAACATTGT